>NC_060152.1:31115025-31128790 GCF_021292245.1 Micropterus dolomieu | reverse complement strand
AAAAAATTATTTGTTTTCATTTGCTTTCAAGCTGATGTTAAATTAAGTGAAGATTGTTAATTTGTCTATAGAACATAGAAAAGATATAAATTCAGGTAGGTAGGTATGATGCAAATTAGCGACAACAGGCATAAACGAGAAACCAGGGCATGCAAAAGTTTCCTAGGTACATAATGAATATTCAACAACAGGCATTGGGGGAATCCATGTGCTATCTTGGCTTGCAGTCTGCAAGGAAGAGGTATGATGCGAATTCGCGACACTCGGCGTCAAGGGATTAAATCAAAATGCAAAACAATTATTTAAACTAACAGGTACCAAGAGTTGTCTAAATATCACCCAAACTCCAACAGCAACTGAGTCTATTGTCTGACTGGTACTTGAACAAATGTGTTGAATTTGTTTAATTTTGGCCAGCACTACCTGGCAGCATGGCTACCTCATGTCGAAGATTTTACACCTCGCTATCATGACACCAGCGTACGCCGGGATAATTGAATCACAGATAGTTTGTGACTAGAGTGGTAAGGGTACTGGTACACTGTTCATGTAAAGGGGAGTGGATTAAGGGCAAGCAGTGAAATATGGGCACAAGGATAAAAAGAGCAACTCTCCCAAAGTAGTTCCTTTCATTTGCACAGAAGAGCTGTTGAAAAGAGTCAGATCGTTAGCCAACACAACATCACTTGTCATGAAGTAAATAACGGCAACCTCCTGCCACCTCGGGCGTGTTGGTGCTGTAAATTTATGCTACAACTTGTTTTTGCACTGCTGTGTGCCCCACCTTGAGGCCCTCTATGATCGTACCACTGATCAT
The DNA here is from genome assembly GCF_021292245.1 of Micropterus dolomieu. NCBI lineage: Eukaryota > Metazoa > Chordata > Actinopteri > Centrarchiformes > Centrarchidae > Micropterus > Micropterus dolomieu. The sequence continues at coordinate 31,127,973 of NC_060152.1, read as the reverse complement.
AGAGGGCCTTAAAAAATATATCAGCGTTACCATTATACCATCGTCGCCAGCCAAGAGCAGCTGTAGCTTCTAGCAGTTTCTCAAAGCTTAAGAGGGACTTTGCGACAAACCAAGCATTGTATTTACAAAAAACTAGTGCATCACGTAGAATTTGTTTTTTTTCAGTGCCCCTCAGCTGTCGCAGCACGCCACTACGTCTGTCTACTGCAGTTTTTGCAGCAACTCCTGGTGAACCTAGCATACATACTGAAGTGCGCTCAATGTGCTTCAGTAATCTTCCCTGGCAAAGGCACTCAAATATTCACGAATACCACCTCCTTTATCGATTATCTTGAATGTGAATGATCATTAATCGTGTTGAAGATAGCAGTAGTGATGCTGAATAATTCAGGCAAAAGTACAGCAGAGTGCTTTGTAGTGAAAGGCTGATGCACCAACATTTATGAATCCAGACTCCAAGAGGAAAGCGAGACAAAGTCACAGTCTATATGGTAATGCAGTTTATGTGTGTGTTTACACGTGTGTGTGTTTTGTGTGCTTGGTAAGTCACAGAAGGTCTGGCCTGCCTGGGGGCAGTACTCACGGCTTGGTGTGAAAGATATGGGGGTGGCACTGCCGCACAGCCTGAGAGGATACACTGTCTGAGGTCTGAGATGGAGGGAGGATGGGTGGGAGAGAGAGAGAGAGAGAGAGAGAGAGAGAGAGAGAGAGAGAGAGGGAGAGAAAGATATATCCACGCATACACACAGGCAGCTGGGAAGCGCCTGATAGAGATAGGGGGAACAGAGAAAGAGTGAGGAGAGGAGAAGGGAGGGAGATAAGCGCCTTAGAGGGTGGGAAAGATAACGACAGATAGGGAAAGCAGCATGGAGGCCGAAAGTGAGCAAGCGAGACAGACACAGGAAGAGAATGAGAGAGATATAGAGGAGGCGAGAGGCTGAATTTAATAAATTAGATCAGGCGCCTTGCTGGTTTCCTAGCAACCCAGACAAGACGAGCCTGGTCTGGCCTGGTCTGTGCTCCAGAGTAAAGGTCTTTCTCCTCCGCCTCTTCTTCCATCTCCCTCTGCCTTTCTTCCTCCCCCTCCTCCTCCTCCTCCGCTCAGTCATATCATCACTGGACACAATCACTGTCCCAGTCATTGTTACAGACGAGTATATTTAGAAGCAGATGCATGTTCTGAAGTAAAATGGTGCCACAGATTTACAACTCAGATACGTAGAGGAAACAGGCCTGGTTGTTTACTGCAGTGGTTCTCAAAGTCTCACTGGATCCCAGTGAGACAGAACGTATGAACATGTTAGTCATCCAGGTTTCATCCACTCTATGTTAGAAAACATCTAAAAGCAAACACCCTATCAGATTGGCGACCCTGGGCCAAAATCTTATCAAATGGTGGTCCGTGGTCTAATCTGTGAGGGACTACTAAGGAGAATGAATGAAGAAAGGAGATTTTTAATAATATTTCTAAGGGCTGATAAACAAAATAACTGATTGAAGTTTATCTTTTACACATGCAACGTACAGCATAACAGTGGAACATAATTCATTGCTTTGAACATCTACTTATATCTATCTATCTTATATCATTATCTACATAATAATATATGGTTTTTATTATTATTATTTTGCATACAGTAAAGCCAGCCAGCACCAAACCAGCTGCAGTGGCTGCAACGAATTCCGTCAAAATTACGTCCACAGAAATTGCTTCTTTTTGCCTTCAGACTGTTGACTGACTTTATTTCCTAACTTTATTCCAACTCAACAAATTCCTCTCTCCAACTGACGTTTCCACCATTTCCATCTTCCTGCATCAACCACTACTCCAGTCACTAGTATTATTTTTTTTTCAGCTTTTTTTAGTGCGGTGACATAAATAGTGTCAAGGCTTTTTGAGAATCATTTTCCGGTAGCAGTCTGCCCTATTCTGTCTTGTTTGAACATACAGACACCTTACACAAGACCTCCATCATCATGGTAACAATAAACACATGCTTAATGTTGTGAAGCGGTCGCTGTTTGGTTAGATTTAGGCACCAAAACCACTTGGTTAGGTTTAGGAAAAGATCATGAGTAAGTTTAGTTTAGTTTAGTCATTCACGTGATGTTGACTTTTGTTTTCACATCCAGTGTGACCGAACCACAAACAGTGATCTCCCTGGTGAAACGTCTGTTCTTGACCCGTCCATCTGGCTACTGGTCTAGGTTTTCATTGGCCTACTGTGCGAGTAGCTGAGAAAGAAAATGGTCAAGCTGCATGCCTGCTACTATCAGCTCTCTCTTCACATGTGGAGGATCATGTGAGCACATCACAGCAAAGCAAACAGGCAAGACGGGCTCAGATCTGATAGTTACAGAAGTCTGCTGGAGAAGCTTGAAGCCATGACACAGCAAAACGAACAATTTCTAAATGACTGAAAGTGCAGCGCTTTGCTTTGCTCTCTTCTCTACCTCAGAGGATCAGTGGCCTTCATTTGGACTAGATTTTCTGAAAATAATTCACCTCCCATTTGATTTTACCGTTACTGGATGATTGCTTGAAAACTCCAGCTCCAGTAATCAATCCTGTGATTCATCAGTGGGATATAATCAGATAGTGACTCACAGGTCTGTAGCGGCCCCACCCTGCCATGTTGTGTTTAATGGTCTCATGTCAGAGGAAGGGTGGCATTAATGTAGCTTTATAGTGTGTACCCTGAGGTGGGATCCAAGTTAATTGCTTGATATCCAACTAATGCCACTGATAAACCACCAAAGGCGGCTCTAGTTTTGCAGTCTTAGTGGGTGGGGATGCATTTTTATATATAAGCAGTCAGCTGAGGCTCCAAATAAATTCTCAATACCTTGTATGATGTAATATTCTTACAAATGCAGTCTTGATGAAGTTCCTTAATGAAATAAATGAGATTCATTCTGTTTCCAAGGCTATACAACAGCTACTGTACCACCAAGAGGAGACTTCATTACACCCACCTCAATCATTCTCCAAACAGCTGAGTGGGACAAAACTGCCCCCACCGGCTCCGTATGACTTGGAAATACTTTCACATGAGCTTGCATATTTCGGCTGCATCGATCAAAGAGCAGAGAGAATAAAAACAGATAGGATGTCTTTTACGATCAATATCCGTGTTAATGTAGAGTCCGGATCTAAGGATGGAAACAGTGGTGGTGGTGATTTGGGGGGGCAAAGTACATCCTCCCATCCTCAGTTCATCTAACACTCCCTGTTCCAGAGCTGCGTTCACTGCTCTTCCTCGCTATCCTCAGACGCCCTTTTTTGGTAATTGGCATTGTGGAAACATCTCTCATGTCACATGTCAGTTTCCGACTGCTTTCCCTGCAAATTGAATAAAAACCTGGAAATGAGTGGAGATATTAGCGCAAAAGACGGAAGACATTTCCACAAGCTCCTCATCTCCCCATCTGCATATGAGTGCTCTCTAGTGGCAGTGAGGGGAAACACAAACACAGGGGAATCATTTCTCTCCCTGGCAGAGGGCTGACAGCTCTGAAATGATAAGGGGAGCTAGAGGAAAAATATTGATTCATCTTGCTCCATTAAAATGAAAAGCAAAAGAGAGGGAAAGGCAGAAAGTGTTGCATCGTAGATTAAACACATGATGCAAACACAAGTTAGACCTACATTATTCACGCGTGACAGAAGACAGAGAAGCAAGTGAACCACTTTATCTGTGTTTACATTTAGAAATACGGCAGGAATAGGAGGGCTGTCACTTGAGGCAACATTTTTTGGGAGCAAAATAATTTGCGCAACATTTTTATACGTCTACAATACGTATTAAACAAGTAACTCAAGAAACTCAGTAAAAATTCAGAGACATATCTCCCTTTGACAAATCAGCTCCAATATTAACGCTGCCGTGCAGACAGTTTTCTGTGAAACAGCCTCTGTAAACTCTGAGTTCATGTTACAGACACAGATTACATTAGATCATTTCAATTAGGAAATTAACTATGTAAAATTATTTGATAGGTCTACATATGTTCTTCTTGTGCTTTTTAAAACAAGCATCAGAAGAGGTAGAAGCCTTTCCACTGGTTTCTTTAATATGTAGATTATTTTATTTTCAGTGACTGACTTGAAGGGGCACTCCAGTGAATTAGTATTGCACTTAAATTAAATTAGGAGACTTGAAAAAGACAAATAAAAAAATATGTCAAACTCAACGCAGCAGATCAAGAAATCCTGATTTTTAGTATAGTATAGTCTAGTATCCTACACTTCCCATAACTCAGTTTCCTTTCTGTTGTACTTTTGTAGAGTACATGGCCAAGCCGAGATAACCCTGATGACATAAACATTCATTCAACAGGCAATACTTTCTTTCTTTCTACTTCAGACTTTAGAAAGTTGCCCCACAGCCACAGAAGACATTACTGAGAGAGGCAGTGAAACTGGAGTTTTGTCAGTTAAAATAAATAAATACAGAATTGACATTTTTGACTCAAATCACTAATATCCAGCCTTGGAACATAACCTTGTTCAACAGTATGTTGACTAGTCAATTTTACGGATGGTAGAGAAAATAAAACATATTGTTGCTTTTTTTAATATTTTTGTTTTAAAACAGATTTTTTATTTATTTATTTATTTGATGGCAGAGTCTAGCTCTAAAGTTGAAAAGATGACATTAACTGTCATCTTAAAAAGTGCCCTGTGAAACCTTTCTGCTGCAGGCTCAAGTGAGCTGTCATGTCTAAGTATGTGCACATACACCAACAACATCGAGCTGAATATGGACAGAACCTTGTTCTAAAGACGGAGGAGAGAGAAAGAAAAAGTGACTGGTTTGGTGCCCATCTAATCCACTTTAATTGACGCTTCTCAAAAATGCTTCTAAATGATTTTTTTAGGCTTAATTTCTATTTGGAAAAAATTATTAAGTGTGAACAGTACTATTGAGGGTTTGTGGGAAAAAAACAAATAAACAAAGGCTAATATGCACGTGGCCATTGTTACAATAATACTGTTTGGATAGGCACTGGTCAGCAGAACATCTAAGGAACCCCTAAATGCTACGTATACAAAGCAGTTATAAATATAGAGATGACAGGCTTCTACTTAGAATTCAATTACACATTCAAATGGTTTAACATGTTTTTTGTAGACAGCAGTCAAAAACCGCAAAATCTTCAGAATGTAAAACCTTAGACTAGAGCTGATCGGAGTTCACATTCACTATTAACACGAATGAAATTAACTTTTGAGATAGAAGGAAAAGCCAAAAACAAGCACAGGGCGCTGTAAAATAGATTATTCTTGGCAGCAGATAAATCCAGAGCTGCTTCCTAGTGCTGACACAGTGATGTACTAAAGAGTACGCCTCCTGTCTGTATCAAGATCCTATGAGAAAACCACAAGCGACAGGTTGAGCTCTGTACAGGAAATACCTATCACATGACACTGTAACTGAGCTTTTTGTAAGAAATTTATTTATTTCCAGGATAAAAACCCCTTGAGATGGACCATCTCGTTTTCGAGGGGGTTCTTTTTCAATGCACTGACACTGATTCTGTTACATACAATTTAAGGCGTGGCCAAATATATCATGATATAATATTAGAAATGACTCTCTACAATATTGAGTCTTGTATTTTTTAACAAAAAATATGGATACAAAGTTTAAAATATAACATTTCACTTATCAAAAAAGTGTATTGAGTGAAATGATGTTTTCATGTTTGGATCAGACGACTACAGGAGCTATAAAAGGCCACTTATGGGCAATAACGTTCATTCCCGGAACACTGAGGCTTTGTGGTTTTGGGTTCAGCAGAGTTATTTGAATTTCAAAAGCCCTCCTTCCACTATCAATCGTTTGATCAAGAGGCTGCAGCACCACCTACTGTATGCGTGTCTCGCACAGAGTAATGTAAAAGAAGCATGTGATGCTGGCCCACGGGCATTATTTGATAATTATCGGAATGCTGGTAAATCACATTAAAAAGGGGACTTGATCAGTGGTGTCAGCTCAGAGCCTGTATTCACCAAATTTCTGAGAATATCACTAAATCAGCGGTCAGGTGACAGGAACTTCAGCGTGTCATGACGCATTCGTCAAACGCAGATCACTGCTCCTTGTAAATGTATTCTATGTACAATGACTCCTTATTCCTGCTTTGAGGAAGTGCTACTAAAGTGATGTCTGTTGTTGGTGCTCCCCTTTTTCTCCAAAGTTCAGTAACCAGGCTCGTCTCTGCTTCAGTCCACTTTATCACACACTTGCAAAACTCTGTGGTTGAAGTCCTCTGGCTGGTCGGCGTATACGTAGTGTCCGGCTCCTCGGATCGTCTGCAGGTAGGACCGAGAACAGAAAGGGAAGCGGGTGATTAAAACAGGAGGCAATAGAGAGTATGCGTTGATGTCACTTCCCCTTCCGGAAGACGCTGGACTGAGTGGCAAAACATCTGTTACCATGGCCGCGTTTAGCAAACCAGGAGAAAAACAAGCGATTATTTGCTCAAATTAAAGGCAGTCGGACTCGACAGTGATCCTTACTGCTTACCAAAGAACCGGCGGTCCAGCTCTTTCCCATTTTAGATGTGTTGTTTGTGTTTTAGCTGATTAAAGCTAACACTGCTGCTCGTCTTTCTGCCACTGCCAGTGAGCGTAAATGCGTTCTGTGACATCACGCGCATACCCTATATATACAAAAAATTTAATATATATGTATGAAATCTTTTCCCATAATTCTTTAACAACACAATGCCTACCACAGAGAATCATTTGATCCTCTTTTTACATCTATCTTACATCTATCAACATATTGCTGATTATCAGTGGCAGGGAAGGAAGATCCATTGCATGCAGCTATTTTATCAAGTTATTTCTGGGATTTAAAGAACAGGAGCTAAAAATGATTTTGTCAGACAGCTGAACCATTCCATTATTATAACATGGAAGAATTAGAAGAAACAATTGTATGTAAATAGTTCAGTTATATTACTCTAATAATGACAATTATGACAGTGTGATGAGAGTATATTTACAACATAGGAGCGTTAATAATGTTAATACGGTCAATAATTTAGTATGAATGAACACAAGTACAAATGGAAAGGGAATTTTCAATTGATTTCCCCAATAATAACCACAAGTTTGCCAATTAAATAAAAATAAATTAATTAATACAATTTGCATTATGTAAACTATGATTAAAATACCACACCACTATATTTTCCCTCTTATTATCAGGTAAAAGCAGAGGAGGTTAAAGTTCAGAAAGCTGGTACATCCAACAGGAACTCATTCGCAGGAAAAGTAGCAGGAAAAATATATAAAGTCACAATAGGGCACAGGTTAGAAGTATGTGCACTTCCCTCTCTCTCATCCAACCATGAACTTACTATGATCTCCACATGAGACTGTGGCCTCATCTCTTTGATGGTGCTGCCCGAGTTGCTGTCTATGCTGGAGCGGGATCCGTAGATGATGGTGATGGGGATCTCAGGCTGAAGCTGGTCCATCCTCTGCAACATCGGCCTCTTTGCCCAGCCGTAGGGAACGGTCATACTCTTAAAAGCTGTTTCCCCACTGTCATAATACAGAAGAATAATTAACACAGCACATGCCAGCAAATGTTGATGACAAGGCATGACGTTACTTAGTAAAACTCTCAAAGGTACTGAATACATTGCAGTTACTAAGACAGGTAGCAGCAATGATGCTCGACAGGGAAACAGAGACAGACCTTGGGGTTTGCACGTTCAGGTGGTAGATGTACTCTGACACAGTATTGTCACTGAACATGGAGCAGAACTTCCTCTTGAAGTCAGGTCTCAGAGTCTGGACCAAAGTGGGGCCTGCAGGGGCCACAGAAGAGGCACTCTGTGTCAAAACCACGCATGTAGCCATTAAGAGACGAGGCTGCTTCATTACTTTTGACATGGTTATTAACAACGGGGAGGGCACAAAAAAAAAGGAACCACGGTTTGACTTGATTTCTCTTCTGGATCAAAACATTACAAATCAGCTTTAGTGGAACTGTTGTGCTCATCAGAAGACTAGTTTGGATTAGTAGTCAAACTAGTTTCCTGTATATTATAAGAACACATACATTAAGAACAATTATAAAAAAAATCTCTCAGCTAATAGAACCAAACCATTTTAATCATGCTCTCCAGAGCCGTGATTCAACCATACAGTCACGTTATTATTAACACATTTTCATTTCATACTGCATTTATTTTCATATTTCTCATTAATTTTCTCTCTGTAAGCTCCAGATGCTCAGCTACTCTTTCACATACCCTGCATTGATATTCCTCTCATTTTCATCTAAATAAACAGTTCTATGACGATATTGTGTCACTACCCCCTTTCCCCTCAGGGACCATTAAGGTTTCATCTAATCTTGCTGATAAAAACAGGTTAGAGGTCTCTGCTGTGGTACATTGCTATCTTATACCACCTTGTTGCTCCAGTCTTACCCAGTGGGCCGACCAGTCTCAGGCCAGCCAGCGGGTTGAAGGGACTGAACATGGCCCCTAGGGCTTTGATCCATACCGGGATGGGCTGGTCTGCCTCTGCTGAGTCCGGGCGCTCAGGAAATCCCCAGGGCTCCACCAGCATTATGTGCTTCACTCTGTAGGCCAGAGACAAAGAAATAAAATACACATTTTCCTGCTATTTGGGTTATTTCAAAGTCAAATAGTTTATACAGACCCACAAATATAAATTAACATGATTTAAAGAAATAGTTCAACGACTTGGAAAATTCCCTTATTTGCTTTCATGCCGAGAGTTAGATAAGAAGATGGATGCTAATCTAATATCAGCACTGATTTTATTTGTACAAAAAAGCTCTGTCCAGCAGCCTAACCTGGAGCACTTTCTTAATTTGAAATGTGTCTGAGAGAGAGAAGGTCCTGTACCCGGGTGCATTTTTGGAGTCATTTAACTAAGTTTATAATTTAATAGTACTGTTTTATTATGAACATACAATTGAATGGACCCCGGGAAGAAAAGCCAGTGTTTGTACTGGTGCTGATGGGGATCCTAATAAAGAAATTATATTCCATTAAAGAAAAATGTTTGTGTATGCGGTCAGTTATAGTTCTTAAACAGAAAGAAAATCGAAATTAGATGGGAAACTTGCCATCGGAGCTTCTCTACTTCCTTTAAATATTAGATATAGGTAGTTTTAATTAGGAATTTAAAATTCCTACAAAATGCTTTAATGTAAAATATCTCTTGCATCACACTTTAGTCTTTTTAGGCCATCAGTCAAGAAAGCTATGACTCTGTGGGTTAGCCCCGACTTTAAGACTTGTAACACGGGCATCAGATGATCAGACAGCTTGTTGGAAAACCTCCAGATTAGTTCAATTATCTTAAAGTCGACTTTGTAAAGTGTGATCACACTAGATTTATTATCCGTTACAAGCATCTCTTGTCACCATCACCATGTACACACAAGCTCTAACCACTGTTTACAATGGACGTTTTTTTTGTGACTTTCACTTTAAAGTACATTTATATTACAGTTAAACTGTGCCACATCACCGTGTCTTCACAGTCAGTCTGGTAAGTAAAAGGTTTCCCTAACCAATGGGAATAATGGCCAAAATACAGGCTGTAAAAACTACGGACACATTTATATTTTACAATTGCTCTAATTGACAATTATCACAGAGTCTGCAGTTCCCTTCGGCTCTAAGGAGGTTTTTAGCATCTTTAAGCTCGTTTTTCTGCTTTCCTGGCCAGCAAACATCAAAATAAGACTAAGCTTCTAACAGCCACTGTGATTAGCCTGCCCAGCACCACACGGCAGAAGACGAGGTTGCTGCCAACACCACTTCAACTAAATGCTAATATTCCTCCTTTTTGTGTGAATGGCCAACTGTTTGGGGAAACATGTTGACTTCACACAGTGATAATGTCAATCCTGTGTTTTTAGCTTGTTCCACTGCTCCAAAAAGGGTCAAACATCAATTAATTCAGCTTAAAATACAAGCAAAAAAACAGATTTCAAACCCCACCCCTAGGTTATCCATACATAATGTACATGGAAGAGATAATAATAATTACAAGCTGATCATTTACAGACTTCCTGATTTCTGGTGGTTAATGTCAAATGGCTGTTTGTTTACTTTTACTTAATCTGTCTAATCGTCTGACTTCTGTTTCTTGCCCTGCCTGAATTCTTTCCAACTGCATCACCAACTGTGTCTAACATTACACACCGTACATTTTGTTCCATTATGTTGTCATGTAACCAAACAGCAAACTTTCTCTTTAGGCCATAACATGAACAATGAGCACGGTTCAGCTTAAATAAGGACACGTGTCCTTGATTAAGAGCAACTCATGTTATAACTGAAAGGCCATTTGGAACGCTGAGATAAAAGTAAGAGGACAGGAAGAGGGATTTTTATTTTTTTTTTGCATTACTGATGAAGGAGGGTGATAAGGGATTGGGGACATTTTATCAGACGTCCCTTGGGGAGAGCTGGGTGCCTGCTGGAAACGCAGCGAGAGGAGATGATTCGGGAGAGATAGAGTCTGGTGGGAGGAGAAAGGCTTGGAGGACACTGCTGTTATCACGGGCTGCCAGCACCTCCAGTCTTACTGCTACAACTATATCCTGTACGCATGTTGGCACGGTTTGTTACAGTCATGTTACCACTAAGAGGGCAGAATCATTATTCAAAAACACTGTTCAATTCAGTCATTTTTCTCTTTCTGGGCAGGGTCAGCGTCTTTGTTCTTTTCTCAATAGACAGGCATGATTAAACTTGACAAAATCAAAGTCCACTACTCGATTATCCTGGGGCTTTCGGCTGTGTTACATGGCCTTCTTTCTTTTTGGCCACTTGGGGGCAGCTGAAACAAGCTGTGAACGTCTTGACCTTTTAAGTTTATATGGCGAATCTGATAGCAAACAGTTGCTGTTTTACACAACCAGCAGATACAAAGCAACATTATCATTCATTTGGAGTCGTGTTTGTGTCCACCTGATGAACCGAAATCCAATATTCCCTCTCTTTTAGCTGTTTTTGTTCTCTACCAAAATCATCTGGCTCTTTAGCTGCTAAATGCTCCACCAGCTAGTCTCCGTGTCTGTTTGGTGTTGAGCAGGTAGTGTTCAGTGGGTTTTTAGAGCTTTTTCTCTGAAACCAGCTGCCTGCTGTGGCGAAACTGACACTATAAGGGCGGTGAGAGTGAAGCAGAACAGTAACGTTGTGGCCGGACAGCTTAACACTGAGCTGAAAGTCACTATAAAGCTCCGTAAAGCCGAGGGGAGCTGGAGCTTTACCGATTCTCTGTCCCAGACTCAGTGAGACAAACAGGAGTTAACTTTTTACCATGTGCTTTACAACACTTTATCACATCTGAATCAATTAGTCAATCAATTTATTAGTTGATAACTACTTTAATAATCAATTAATTGTTTATGTAATTTTTAAAAGAAAAAAAACAAACATCCTCTGTCCTCATCTTGAGCGTGGGAACAATTTTAACATGTTATTGACGTTCCTGTGGTAATTTTAATAATATAAAAATGTGTCTGCATCACCAACCGCTGCACCTAACAATAATTAATTATTTAATGACAACAATAAAAATTTTGAATGAGCTCCTGTAAATAGTGCAAGACTCCGGCAAGATAAGAGGAGGCGGACTCTGTGTTTCCATCGGTGATGCTTGGTGCTCAAACTCAGTCCACACTGTTTCCCAAATGATTTTTACTACACTGACACCACTATCTTGTTGCAACTGTTTACATTATTGCAGATTCAAAAAAATGCACTGCAGAAATATTTCCTGGCTGTATCAATATATGTATACAAATATCTGTATATTTTGTTTTATTTATGTTATATGTGACCATATTCTAATATACATTTAATTATCTGTGTTCTGTGTGTTTAGCATGAAGGGACTATAAAATTTAACAACCACCTTGTGTGGTATAATGACAGATAAACTACTTTGATACCTTGAAAATACTCTTACCTATAAGAAAATCTAATAAGACAGCAGAGTAAAAGACGACTCAAGCTCGTGTTGAGATTCTGAACTCAAAATTTTACAAAAGCCTGCCAACCTCTCAGTGTCAGCCAAAAACTCTTATTTGCTTAATGTTTCAGAATGAACTACATCCACACTTCCTGACTTCCTTGGTATAACATTTATCACGTCAAATGCAGCTCTTATCGTCAAGATCAGCATCAAAGGATAAAAGACCCCTTTTAAATTAAAAACAACACAACCCTACAGTGAGATAAGAAAAATCCCATAATCGGCACCCACCTGTCTGGGTATTTAATAGAGTATGAAACAGCCAGGTATCCTCCCAGGTTGTGGCCCAGCAGGATCATGGATTCCAGACCCACTTTAGCCCTCCACTGCTCTAAAGACTCCACAAACTGGTCCTCTGCCTCCTCAGCGTCTGTGGAGAACAGAGGCCGGCTGCTCTGACCGAAGCCCAGCAGGTCCAGGGCAAAGACGGGGCGACGCTGCGAGAGGGCGTCCAGGTTCTGAGCCCAAATGCCCACGCCGCCTCCAAACCCATGGAGCAGAACCATGGGGGTTTTGTCTTTGACATGGTCACTGCTAAAGGTCAGGGTCCAAAGCTGGTTGCCGTTGGAGACTGGGACAGACTGTTTAGAGAAAGTGCTGTTTACACCTGAAAAGAAAGGGAAGAGCAAGGAAAGAGAGTTCATTGGTGAATCTTTAAGACCACGATGCATTGCCAGCTAAACACAGCAGAATCTGTGTGGCAGGGTTGGGGCTTTTGAAGATAAACCTCAATGTGTGTTTATATTTCTGAAATGGCTTTATAAAATGATTCTTCAGATCCAAATAATAATAAATAAAACATTTTACACAATTTACTCAAATTAGATGATTACAGATCATAACAAACACATTTTCACTGGATGCTGAATAATTAGGACAGGTGTCGGCTAATAAGT
>NC_060152.1:31101787-31114925 GCF_021292245.1 Micropterus dolomieu | reverse complement strand
ATGTATACAAATATCTGTATATTTTGTTTTATTTATGTTATATGTGACCATATTCTAATATACATTTAATTATCTGTGTTCTGTGTGTTTAGCATGAAGGGACTATAAAATTTAACAACCACCTTGTGTGGTATAATGACAGATAAACTACTTTGATACCTTGAAAATACTCTTACCTATAAGAAAATCTAATAAGACAGCAGAGTAAAAGACGACTCAAGCTCGTGTTGAGATTCTGAACTCAAAATTTTACAAAAGCCTGCCAACCTCTCAGTGTCAGCCAAAAACTCTTATTTGCTTAATGTTTCAGAATGAACTACATCCACACTTCCTGACTTCCTTGGTATAACATTTATCACGTCAAATGCAGCTCTTATCGTCAAGATCAGCATCAAAGGATAAAAGACCCCTTTTAAATTAAAAACAACACAACCCTACAGTGAGATAAGAAAAATCCCATAATCGGCACCCACCTGTCTGGGTATTTAATAGAGTATGAAACAGCCAGGTATCCTCCCAGGTTGTGGCCCAGCAGGATCATGGATTCCAGACCCACTTTAGCCCTCCACTGCTCTAAAGACTCCACAAACTGGTCCTCTGCCTCCTCAGCGTCTGTGGAGAACAGAGGCCGGCTGCTCTGACCGAAGCCCAGCAGGTCCAGGGCAAAGACGGGGCGACGCTGCGAGAGGGCGTCCAGGTTCTGAGCCCAAATGCCCACGCCGCCTCCAAACCCATGGAGCAGAACCATGGGGGTTTTGTCTTTGACATGGTCACTGCTAAAGGTCAGGGTCCAAAGCTGGTTGCCGTTGGAGACTGGGACAGACTGTTTAGAGAAAGTGCTGTTTACACCTGAAAAGAAAGGGAAGAGCAAGGAAAGAGAGTTCATTGGTGAATCTTTAAGACCACGATGCATTGCCAGCTAAACACAGCAGAATCTGTGTGGCAGGGTTGGGGCTTTTGAAGATAAACCTCAATGTGTGTTTATATTTCTGAAATGGCTTTATAAAATGATTCTTCAGATCCAAATAATAATAAATAAAACATTTTACACAATTTACTCAAATTAGATGATTACAGATCATAACAAACACATTTTCACTGGATGCTGAATAATTAGGACAGGTGTCGGCTAATAAGTCTGACATCGGGCCAAATTTCTTTCAAGCCGTTACATGGCGGCCAGAACATCATTTCAATCAAATTATTTCAAACCCTTGGAAACTCATGTGCACGTTTAGCTCAGTGGGTAGAGTGCGGGACTCCCGTTGGAGGAGTTGTATGATCCAAAATCCAGTGGACTCCCTTGTTAAACAAATTGATTAGCCAATAAGGACACATTTTCACATGCTCGCAATAAAGCATGTGCTGCAGTGTGTGTGCGCGTCCCGGCGTTTGATCCGCATTCGTAAACCTATGGACACTAATTTTAATTTCCCTGAGGAATTTCAGGGGAATCCAATCACACGTTTACTGAGAGCTTTTCAGAGGTGTTTCAATTAAGCCAGAGACTCTTTCGAATATCCTTCAGAACTTTTCAAAGTAAAAGCTCTCAATAAACTCAACATGAAGCACTGCTGCAAAAAATGTTCTTGCGCTTTTATTTTGGAAGGCATAATCACTTAAGAGGAAGTGATTATGTGAGTAACATTGCCATGACTGAGATATAATTCAACGTCAGCCGCTATAAATTTATTTATTTTTTATTTTTCTGCTATCAAAGCAGTCTGGCCGCGGGACAGATATTGTAGCTGGCGGGCCGGTTCTGGCCTGCGGGCCGCCTATTACAGACCACTGAATTAGGATTTACAGTATCTCTTATTATTTTAATCATACAAAATGTACATTTGGTCTAAACTGCTCGATGCTACACACCCTAGTCTCTGGCGATATAGTCAACTGTGCTACAATTCAGTAGGTGTCCAGTATGAAAGAGTGAGTGAGGGACTGAGAGAATGGGCCACAGTTGGGTAGAGCACGGCCACAGTTCCTGCTCACACTGTCCAAAAGTAGAATATATCGTAGAGATGAAGTCGTATTATCTAATTATTACTCTTTTCATAAATGAACCCCCATCAGAGAAGGAGATCCTTACATCGTAGCATCTTGTCCTCTGCGGTCTGTAGCTGGATCTGGGAGGTGGGACACCATGACGGCAGCCAGCTGGGGATCCAGCACCACCTACGCAGACAGAAAAACTTCATCAGGTTCATCAGCATCATCTTTATGAACTGCAGAAAGCACACGATGTCACTGCAGTGTGCGACTAAAACAGCGTTGGGGTTTAAGATATATAATCTATATTGAAAAGAGCATGATGACAGCACATGGACCGAATGTTAGCATGTTTGAGAGCATCACATCTGATGTCCTCTGCATCAGCTGCTCAGTGTGGTTTCCTCTTAAAACAAAGGGTGCTTTCTAATTTCATAGGCAGGCTCTGTTGACGCAATGTGGTTTAGGGGACAGAACATTGGAAAGTGTAAAGCTGAAAAACACAAAAACAGCAAACACAAACACTGACCGATGATCACAGTCATCTTTTGGTTCTTTGTTTAATCTCTTTTTCATTACGCAAGTCAAATAAAATACTTTATTTTCAACAGAATGTTCTTTTTATATGGTGGTTCATCAGGCAGCAGAACCCCCTCTGGGACAATGTGTGGAGATGCCAAAAAGTACTTGTACAGGAACAGGTGTCATTAGAGAGGTGTTTCTAATATTTTTTCTACCCTCATTAATATAAATGAGACAATTAAAATATCAGAAACACCTCCCAGTATAACATAATAGCAGCACAAACTACAGCCTCCAAAATAGTTTCAATAAAAACCATTTAATAAGATTTATTGCAGAGCTGTTAGACTGACCTGATTTTATCTACTGTTGGTGTACCTAATAAACTGGCATTATTTAAATACAATGTTTGCCAATTGCTGGAAAGTGCATTATGTCAGTTCTCCAGTATGTTACAGGTTCTTGTTCTCTACCATCAGTAAGCTCACTTGAGCCCAGTGAGTAAAAGTCTACCGTGGATCTGATTGTGGGAACATCTATATTAAAAATCCCTTCCAGACAGAATAGCAGAATAATTATTTGTGCCTTATGTGTTTATGTGTTTTTCTTCACATAAAACTTCAAATAACTCCTAAAATAACAGCAACATCTTCTTCTCTCTCATTAAAAAATAATAATGATAATAATCCAGGATCTACGAATGTGCAAGTATTTTTAATTACTTACTTTATTGTGGTGTCCACGTAGCCCCACACACTGCTGACCAGACTGTGAACACCGACAGCAGACAGTATTCTCTGAACAACCCTGAAGCCAGAACAAAATGAAACAACTAGTGAATGGGGGCAAAGGACAGTGACAGATAAAGGAGGGGTTAACGTTACTGTACTGTGGTAACTTGCGGCTTTCTTCCTCAGTTCCTGGTAGTTAACTTCCTCTAAACCATCATCTGTGGCAGATAGAGTTTTTAAATGTACAAGTGCACGCTGGAAAAACATTATACTCGAGGTATCTTCGACGCAGGAAGAGCATAAAACCCCTTCCTTCAGTATCAAGCCACCCTCCTCTTGGCACCGTGTTAGTTTTGTTTACCTTCAGGGTCACTGACAACAGCACGTTTGACCCTTTTTTGTTTTTTTTAAAAACATATTTAACGTGTTTAACATGCACGACCGGTTAACTTGTTAAAGCACGTTAAAATATACCGATGCTTAAGAAGTTATAGACACGTTAAAAATGAACAATGTTTAACCAGTTAAATGCTCGTTTGAAACAAAAAGTTAGACACGCGTTTAACGACAACAACACGCAGGTGTTACGCAGAATGACGACACGTTGAATATCGCTCGCGTTACTTTACTTTCACAAACACGCGTCTGGAGGGAGACACTCACCCTGCGTGTTCTGTCGCCGCTTGCTCGGCCATCCCGCAACAACACCGCCGGTACTCCACAAACCGTCTGTGGTACTCCCCCGCGGTCACATGGCGTGAAAGACTATGACGTAGACATGGTTGAACGCATTTGATTTGTTGCTTGAGGTACCGTTAAGTCCCCCGAGCGGTGCCTTTGCAGCTCTTTGCCGTCCACGGCGGTTCTGTCCCCGCTCATCGCAGCGTTTCTTTTCTTGTCCGTAACGCAAAACAAGCGCACCCACCCACAGAGCGTGAGACAGTGCGGAAGTAGCTTTTCTGTCAAAACATCTGAGGAGAGAGCTTTGGTAAGTGCTGAAATTACCTTATTAGTTTTCTTTTGCTAAAGCTTTGCGCATGCTAAACATCACACAAGGTTATCTTGTCTGCGCCGACTGCTTTTCGTACACACTAAAATGTTATATTTAGAACAAAACCGCAGTCTTGCAGAATGAGTCACCATTACCTTAAAGTCATTAAAATGTTATGAACACTGGTTAAACTGCTTACTGAACATCTCTTCTTCCATTTTCATTCAACTAATATTAAGTCTTTTTAAAAGCCATTGATAGCTTTAAAAATAAAATTAAGTTTACTCGACTTTTGTAATATTTTAGAATTGATTATAGAAAAATAAAATAAATGATAGTCTGCCTAAACGTCTTTAAACGTATGCATTTATTAAAGTTTTTGTAGATATAAACCACATGGGACATGGCCCGAGATAATATAATGTGTTAATATAAATATTTAAATTTTCATATTCAAGGTGAAATATGTTGATGAATTAAACCAAACAGACCTGTTTCACAGTAAAACGTTTGACTTAAAAATGATAATTGCATAAAAAAGCACAGACTGTGTGATTGATGGAATTGTCCGTGGTATCTCACTGACATGGTTTACTGACACGCTCAATTGAGAAGAGTGCCATAATTAATGTTGCTATGACAGGTTAAAATGTGGGCTGTGACAAATGGCCATAGGATCCAACCGCAAAGGTCAGCCACAAGTGGAAAAATATTCTTTGGTCTCACCCTAATGAAAAAGGAAATAAAAACAACTGCATCACATCACATTACATTACATTACATTAACTCATTTGGCAGATGCTTTTATCCAAAGCGACTTACATTTGAGGAACAACATACAAGCATCAACAGAACATCAAATTCAGCACGAGATCTACAACTGACAATACATACTAGTAAGAGCAGCAATAAATACTAGTAAGAGCACATATCACATCAATGGGGTAAATACCTAGGGAAGGAAGTAATTGTTAACAAAAAGTGCAATCAATACAAGATAATTGTAAGAGGATTGAAGAAGAAGAGCACAGGAAGTGCATGTTAGACATTAGGATTTAGAGGTGTTATAAGAGGAAGTGTTCACGGAAGAAATTAGTTTTCAAGAGCTTCTTGAAGTTAGAGAGGGACGCCCCTGCTCTGATGGCGTGCGGTAGCTCGTTCCACCATCGTGGTGTCATAGATGAGAATAGCTGGGACTGGGATTGCTTTGTGTGAAGGGATGGCAGAGCCAGGCGGCGTTCGTTGTACGAGCTTAGTGGCCGAGAAGTAACGTAAACTTGTATTATGGAGTTTAGGTAGATGGGTGCAGACCCAGTAGTCACTCTGTATGCAAGCATTAGTGATTCTGGAGGCCACGGGGAGCCAGTGGAGGTAACTCAGTAATGGAGTGACATGAGTCCTTTTGGGCTGATCAAAAACCAGATGTGCTGCTGCGTTCTGAACCATTTGTAAGGGTTTCAACGCACAAGCTGGAAGACCTGCTAGGAGGGCATTGCAATAGTCGAGGCGAGAGATAACCATGGCCTGTACCAGAAGCTGGGTGGCGTACTGAGTGAGGTAGGGCCTGATTTTCCTTATGTTGTATAGAGAAAAGCGGCATGACCGAGAGACAGCAGCAACATGGTCTGAAAAGGACAGCTGGTCATCAATCATGACACCCAAGTTTCTCACCACCTTGGTTGGAGAGATGGTTGAGGAGTCAATTTGTAGTTTGATGTTATGGTGGATAGATTACTTGGCTGAAATGACCAAGAGTTCAGTGCACAAAAGGCCTATTTCTCTCAAATATTGTTCACAAATCTGTCTAAATCTGTGTTAGTGAGCACTTCTCCTTTGCAGAGATAAACCACCCACCTCACAGGTGTGGCATATCAAGATGCTGATCAGACAGCATGGGGATTGCACAGGTGTGCCTCAGACAGGCCACAATAAAAGGCCACTCGAAAATGTGCTTGAAAAAGGAGATTGCTGCTGACCTGCCTTTCAGATCCTAATATACTGCCCCCCATGTTCATGTGCTGAATTGCATCTTGCGGATATGTAGCGTTGATTTCTGAAGACGTGCACAACCTAGGCTCCAAAGGAACGCAGGATACGCATGGCCGCCATCTTGCTTACGCAAACGCGTAGTTATAAGCAAGTATATCATAGGGCTGGACCATTTGACCTAAAATCAAAATCAAAATTAATCGAACATTTCACCTCAATTACGATAATTGAACGATTATTTTGTATTTGAATGTGTTGTTTTTTGCCCTCATAGTTCACTGAGGTTTATACTGTAAATATGGTCAATTATTAAAGCTAGGTTTATTTTATTTTTTTGATTCACAGATTTTAAAATCGGTTAGAGGTTCTGAATTTCAGTTTCGATTACTTTTAAATTACTTATCCACCCCTAGTAGATCAGGTCCTTTAGTCTCTGCAATACATTTTGGGCAAACGGTCTAGCAAAAACTGAATAGAGTCGCCCCCTGCTGGCCATTAGAAAGAATGCAGGTTTAAGGCACTTCCTCATTGGCTTCACTTTTCAGACCAGGAGGTTCCTGCTTGGTTTCACTGCAGTGCTTCCAATGTCGCTTTCCAACCGGATAAACAGAAATTTAAAAGCATTTACATGTGAGACCATTAATTTAAAGTTAAAACTGAAACAAAATGTGTGTTTCTTTGCTTAATAATATAATTCTTGTCATTATGATTTAACTGGGGAGAAGAGTATACCATACCATTTCACACCATTGGTGCAGCTTGTAATACATCATCTTTGGTTATGAGATTTGGTAGGAGATTTGAGCATCAGGAGTGCTAACCACGTTCTCACGTAACGCAATAAATTCTAAGCTGGCTTGCCAACCGCTGCAGAAGAAGAAAGTGACAAGAAAACATAGCGCCTTTCTCAGAGGGGGCGACTCTTCTGGTTGCAAAAAGAAGTCTGGCTCCATTAGAAATAATGGCAAAATGACCCTACTTCTCACCAGGGGTGGGAATCACCAGAGGCCCCATGATACGACATTATCACGATATTTATGTTGCTGATATTTGATTTTGTTTCGATTTTAAATATATTAAGATATATTGCAATTTATTACCTTTTTCCAACTTCCAATTAGGTCCCTAAAGTCAAAATTTTGTCAACATCTGTTTACTCTAAAAAGATACATTTCTCTGTTTGTTCATATCACTTTTTCAGTCCTCTATATGGTCCTGTTAAGTTTTCTAGTGGACTAAAAAAGCAATAGATTTTATTATTCTAGTACCAAAAAGTTAAAAGTCCCATCTGCAATATAATAAAATATCGATACTTGGCGTCCGTGTATCGATACAGTATTGCCATGGCAAATATCACGATACTATGCTGTATCGATTTTCTTTCCCCCACCCCTACTTCTCACCTGATTTATTACCTCAGTAAACACTTTGCTGACGAGTTTATGGTCTCAGTCGCTAGTTTCATGCTTCTTCAATACAAAATGATGTTAATTTAGTAAATAATGGTCCCATTTATTTTAAAATAGACCACAAAGCAGAGTATGTTTCGGGGCGGGATTATCTATGATTGACAAGTCGTTACCATGGCGACCTGTCAATCAGGCTAGAGCCGACTCTGTGTAAATTTAACCAGCGCTGTTGAAAAAGCTTATTAGGAGTCGGCTGTTCACTTTCTCTGGTGAGTACGTTTAGTTTTAAGACTGTTGTTCGCTAGATAAAAGTTATCAGCCCTGTTAAAATGACAGTTAACGTGAATTACAGATGCACTCAGCTAAGCAAGTTGGCTAACTCCACACACTTCCTGGTTGCAAAAACTCAACAATAGCTCCGACCTGTCGGCCATACTCGAGGCGTCCATTTCTTATATACAGTCTGTGGATCTAATATACCCTTCGCTAGTCTAGAATGGTTTCATTTGATTGCCGTGAGTGTTGTATGTTGTATGCAAAATCCAGGCAGCTTATAAATGGAATGAAAAATGTTTAGGGATGCCATGTCTTAGTGCTATCTCAATGATTGAGAGGGGACAAGGGCTGGATAAGGGGCCTGGAAGATGCCAGGATACTGTAGAAATATCTATTAGACTATTTCAGGGCACCCCAGTGGCCTGTTGTCGGGGCCCAGAATTGCTAGTACCACCCCTGCTCGCCAGATCAGATTGCATCAGAATCAGAAACAGGAAAATGGTATTTTTAGAGATGGCAATTCATTTTTGTCCTCTGTGGGCGACATGGCACTGAGGGCTCTATTTCAACACCATGAATGTAACCACTTTTAGTCCTGATGTTCT
This sequence comes from Micropterus dolomieu, assembly GCF_021292245.1. Lineage (NCBI taxonomy): Eukaryota > Metazoa > Chordata > Actinopteri > Centrarchiformes > Centrarchidae > Micropterus > Micropterus dolomieu. Next base: position 31,106,410 of record NC_060152.1, on the reverse strand, counting down.
TTAAACAGCACATCCTGGGCTTTCTAGTGATGTCAAACAGATGGGGGTGTGGCCAACATAGCAAATGTTCTTAGTCTTTTCAAAATGGCACACCAACCAGCTTCTATGGCCATAAGGGAAGCTAATGATTTACATTTTTAGATTTTTGAGGTGTATGTTAATTTGAAGCATTTTACACTTTTTAAGTCCATGTCCTTTGTAATGGACGGTGTGACTTGCTTACAATGATCTTAGGTATTAATCATCATATATCAATCATTGATTTGTTCATCACATTGTATGTGTACTGATCTTCTTTCAGATCTTCATCCATTGAACAAAATGTTTTTAAAGGTAGTAATATTTTTTGGGGTTAAAAAAAGGTTTCTTAAAATAAATATGAATTTTCCATGATGAATTAAATCGGTTTTATATTGTTTTAAGTGAGAAAACTGTAATAGAAATGGGAAGCAAATGTATGGCTTATAATTTATTTTTTTCCCCATCAAATTAGACCTGATCCCCTAATGTCTAACATGCACTTCCTGTGCTCCCCTGCAAAGGACATGTGATGAAACTTTTCTCTTCTGGGTCTCAGGAGTGGTCACAATCAACATAGTAAGCGTGCCTCCATTATCTTTACTGAAGCACTGCCACAAGGCCAAAATCTCCCACCTGTGCACAAGAAATACTCACATCGTGGGTAGGTTGGGATGTAATTCATTGAGCATGTTCCTGTTCAACATTAAACACAATTTAACAACAACAAAAAAACATTTTTAAATACCTTGAGTACGAGATAATGTGCTGTAAATTAGATTTAAGAATAATTAGGTGGCAGCAGGGTGGATATTAGGTGCCTCCAATGGAGCTATTGGACAATGACTTTCTTCAAAAATGCACCATTTGTAATATAAATTTAAAAACTGCCGCTACGTGTAAAACAGATATTAGTGTCTAAAAGGCTGAATGACCCACGACCCAGTGTGTGGTCGTTGTTTTGTCCTGCACGGAACAGGACTGTAACGTTGGTGGGTGTGACGGCTCAAGTGTGCTGCGCTGCTCCGTGACGTGCAACATAACTAAAGTCCACCGGGGCGCCGCCGCCTTAAGACGACACACAGGCATGTGTTCAATCTGACTGTTCACAGATCAGCAGGGCAGCTTCTGTCCCGAGGCTGGAACAGAGCCGTTTCCCGGACAGACACAGATTTGGGTGAGTAGCTGCCCCGATACGCGACGAGCCCGAGATCAGCTGTAGTCGGGGATCCGGTGTCGGCGCTGCCGATGTCGCGCGGTGGCGGTCTGCAGTTTGCGACACTGCTTTCTCACTAATGCCTATTTTACTGACATGCTCGAGCCCCTCCCTTTCTGCGTGTGTGTTCAGGTCAGCAGAATATATCTGTCATCTGCTCACCAGACCGCTGCCCTCACACTTTCTGCATGTGGAAGAAATGAACTCACCCAGTAGACTCTACTGGTGGGAGGACAGTGAGACTTCTTACTTTGACTTTGTCCTGAGGACTGCCATCTTTGCTTGTTCTGGGCAAATGTCTGGGCTGTTAACATTAAAGATACACTCCCTGATATTGTTGTTTGTCAGGTTTATGAATGATCTATGACATCAATTTAAAGTCCTGTAATTGTACTTTTATTTTAATTATTTATTTCTATGTGTTGTGTTATCAGAATTGTATATCACATATTTTATTATAATCATATATTTTATATAAACTCCTTCTCTGAGACGTTTTCTTGTGGTTCTTCTGGTGCAGGTGCCCTGGGAGAGGGGAAGATGCTGCTGCAGGGGCCATTAGGAGACGGCAGTGGCTCCAGCTTCACTCCTCTGGTGGTGGTGGAGTTGGCCTCAGACACCAAGGAGGAAGCCATTGCATGGCTGCTGAGCAGGATAAGAGACCAACAAAGGAATGGAGGTGTGGAAGTTACAGTTTATCTACTTCACTGTAATATTGGTTTCCACTGTTTGGCATTACATTCAGTATTATTAATTCTGCTGTTGCCCCCAGGCGCTGAGCTGCTGGTGAAGCAGCTGGGCCCGGGAGTCGGGCCTCAGGAAAAGGAGAACCCCAACCTGTTCCTGGTGGGGGCTACGTGGCAGAGACTGCTCTCTGGGGCCGAGGATGTGGGCCTCTTCAAAGAGTTCAATGATGGATCCATGAGAAGCTTCACATTTGCAGACAGACACAACTTTCAAGACTTTAAAGGTAAAGTCCAGGAGGAGGCAGCATGAAGGCGGCTGTTTGTCTTTGAAGTATTTCTGCTATAGAATAAATTCTTTCTTAAACCTGCTATAATCTATATATTTTTTAACAGCAGTGTATCAAATGACAACGTGAAAACAATGTGAAAGGTCGTTTGCTGTTATGAACCTACAGATAATTATTAGTGGAATCTGCAGCTTTTTTTAGTCCTTTTTTCTCAACAAAATAAATATCTTAATAGAAAAATGAAGTGCTGATTAGTTTGTGCTTCAAATGAATTAAATCAACATTTAGTGACAATATATTGAACATTTATTATATTGTTATTGAGGAAAATTATATTGCAATAAATATCATTATTGTTTTATTGCCCAGCCCTACCGTGACGTCACCATTAGGTTTCTGAAGAACCGTTGTGAAGCTCATTGCATCAGTCCGGCTCATGGCGGCTCCGGCCGTCGCCATCTTGGCTGGCCCTGACTCTGGCTAATCCAAAAAAGGGGAAAGAGGTGGAGCTGAGCCGGGCCGAATGAAGCCTGGTCGGTGGAGCACCTAGGGGCTAGCCACCTGAGAGAGCACCCACCTGTCACAACCTTAATTATTGTCATGAGTAGGGAAATTAGCTACAGACACCAAAAATGTTTTTTCATTTGACACTTGGTGGTCTGTGGAGCTTAAAAGGTGATGATATGTCAGTGTTTCTGTTATTGCAGGTTTACCTGTGGCTGATGCTGCACCATGACAATAGCCCAGATCCAACCAAACAAGATCACAGAGTACTGGCTGCCCCAATGCTGCATTGTAACCACTGTTCCAACATGTAGCTGATTTCTAATCATCACAACACTAAGTCTTGCAAGGTGCTCCAAAATCAAAAGAGCTGGAGAAAAAAAAACGAACTGCGGTGTCAGAACAGACTGATGTCGTTGTAATTGTAGTATTGGTCGCAGCTTGAAATGCCGGCCTCGCTGCCGTCCTCTGAGCTGTAGCAGTACGTCTGTTTAACACGCCTTTGTTGCGAATGTCACGGTGGCTGTGTGTTTGCTGTTTGTGTCTGATCTGCTCCGTGTCTCCAGGGGATGGGGATGACTTCCTCAGTATGGCCGAGTGTCAGTACATCATTAAACATGAGCTGGACACATTAAGAGCCAAAGATGAGACTCATGTACCCGGACACTCCCAGGTCAAGCTCTACCCCGGGAAATCTATCAGTGAGTGTCTTTCTGTTTGAAATTCGAATAGGCGGATCAGTTTAGTAATGCTTCTTGACTTATCAGCTATTGATCTCAATGGATTACACAAAAGCAGACATTTCCATCTGGTTATTTTGTCTAAAAACAGTTTCTTAATTGATTTTTCACAGTATATAAGCTACATAAACCATGATTGGAGATTTCCTTACTGCCCTAAATAGTTTAATTTAGAATTGTAATTTAAAGAAATTGAATGTCTTTGTGTTTTTGTGTGTTTGTGGGACTAAACAAGCAATTTAAAGATGTTACTTGGCACTCTGGGAACTTGTAACAGCCATTTTTCACAATTGTCCTGACATTCTGTAGACTAAGTGATGAATTGTTATTAGGATAATAATTCACAGATTAACTGAGAATGAAAATAATGCTATAATGCTGCGCTAAATGAATCCCTTAAGTAATTACTGACAATTATTGTATACATTATAAAATTGTCAACCAATTACTGAATACTGAATTTGACCGAAAATGTTTTCCTCTTTCTGTAGCAGATTATTTATTTATTTAGTTTGAGCTCGTGACTGAAGATTTCAGCAGCTTTTGTGGCACATTTTAACTCTACCTCCAGTATAAGGTCAAGTATCTTAGTAGTAGTGAAATATTAAAGTTGCATGAAAAAGATGGCAGCCTCCACCTCTGACTGAACACAGCCCGTCTCCCCCACCACTGCCTCTGTACCTCCCTCTCTCCCTTTGTCTCTCTCCCTCTCTCTGCGGCTGCAGTATGGAAACAATAAATATGCAAATGCGGTGAAATATTCCCAAAGCGAGATAAGGAAGCAATGAACTTGCGGTGGAGATAGGGTGCCTCTATTCAGCGCCTGTGTTTGACAAACCCGCGTTAAAGCAGAATGTAATCATTTTCGACAAATGATGCACTCAAGAAATGGCAGATGAAATGATAGAGCTTTCATGTACTTGTATTTAGTCACTCTGTATTAGACAATAGGAATTACTGCCATAGACGGAGCACTGTGTACAATGGGCTGGCTCCCAGCTATTGTTTGCCTGTCCTTGTTTTAGAAAATTAAGCTGCATGTTTATTTGGCTGGGAAAGTGAGTTCAAAAGTGATGAGGGTGGGGGATGTTTTTTAACTCAAAAGTCAGTGAAACATCTTCCAAATGATTCTAACTTCTACTACCCAACTACCTACATATACACAACATTAT
>NC_060152.1:31074017-31101687 GCF_021292245.1 Micropterus dolomieu | reverse complement strand
GGGTATTAGATCCATGTATTCAGTGAAAACAAACGATTGGCAGACAAAACAAGAAGGCAGATTGTTTCCTGGAAACTTTGTGTTGACAGGAATGGGATGAAACAAACAGTGAGACCGAGCAATCCCCTGACAGCACACTTAGAAGTCAGAAAACAATTAATCACATGAGAGACGTTGCTGTTAGCTCGACTGTCTTGAATGCACTCACTGACTCCATGTTTACACACAAACACACGCAAACATCTAAGACTACATCCGTATTACGAAGGATAAATGTGAGAGGACCTGCATTCACACTTGGTTTTCCAAGTGTTTAGTCAAATGCCAAAAAACAACTTTAATTATTATTTGACAACTGAAAGAAGAACATATATATCCAGCAATGACCTGGTAAGGAGCGAAACAGACCTGGTAGTGTTAGACCTCGTCTACACTGCCTAAATGTCTAAAATGCTAAGTTTGTGTGGACTGAAGACGAAGAGGAAAAGCGTTCAAATTCAGCCTCATGCACGCACGCACACACGCGCGCACACACACACACTTGCATTGTATCTGATAAGGTCCTTACAGACAGTAAGGAAAGCAATTTGTTTTTAAGCATCGTTTAAACAATGATTAGTAATCCGGTTTTGAGGACTAACACACACACACACACACACACACACACACAGTTAGTGTTAGTGTGAGTGTGTGTGTGTCGTACGCCTGGCAGTAGAACAAACCCTGGTATATGGGTCAGTCTGAGCCAATAAGCAGAGGTCTCCCTTAAACACATTAGTCACTATGTTCTGGACTGGGATCACAGCACAGCAGGCTGAAGATTCATTTCACCAGAGCTCAGTGACACCAGGCTGCAGGGCTACCGCTCCACTACTGAGGGAACAGAGAGGAAAGCACCATCGTATCTAAGTAAAGCATGAGGAGGAGAGGAGGTGCCCATAATCAAACCCCCTCAATTATTAAGACATCAGGAAGTGTCAAACATGCTGAATTCACACAATGACGCAGGTACACATAAAGGCCTACAGACACCAACTCAACTTTGTCACTTACAGTGTTTGCTCAAGTCACTGTGTACACACTGCCCGTCTGTAGGCGGCACAGTGAAATGTGATGACTAATGTTTCCTCCTATGTTTTGTCTTAGTATTTTGCTTGCATATGCCATTACAATTAGCTATGTGCGAAACCGCAAAGATTATTTTTACGAGCAGTGTGCTAAAAATACTACCACATACAGTAATCTACCACCTCTATATTATATGTTTTCTATATCAGTGCCTTTTGTTGATGTTTAACTTCTCATGAAGCTAATGTGCTCATCAATGTCACTTTTTGTGAACCGAGCAATCACAGCCTTGATAGGGCAAGACATTTAAAAAAGCTGATGTGCTACAGCAAACTTTGACAATGTTGACCCACAACAACGCACAAAAAAGAAACTGCTATCTACTATTATATGAAATTAAAATGAATATTAAATTATAATCAATATACTAACATAATATAATTAATATTATACTAACAGTATACTTCATATTTAATTTTATAATATCACTAATACAGTCATTTATTCTAGTTCCTCCTCCAGGTTGTGGATGGAGCCTCTGCAGTGGATAGATGTAGGTTTAATCAGGATGCCATAATGCCAATATGTGCTGCTTCTAGCCGGGGGGCTGCTGGTGTATCATCATGTATCCGTCCCTGGTTCAAAAACTAAAAAGTCCCACATTCCACAAGCTAAAATGCACCAATCACAGCAGAGTTTTCTGTGATGTCTATTTTCACTTATCACTGTGATGAGTGATCAGTTTTCAATTCGTCAAAAAATCTGTTTCAACTTCCATAGACTTCCACTTGTTTTCACACTATAATTGCACACAAGGAAAAGGATCACACCCACAGTATAAATATGTATGTAATAAAATGTGTTACTTCAAGATTTTTCACCGTGCTCCTACATATCTTTGTGTACTTGGGGAAAAGGTTAGCGTTGAGCTTGAAAATAATTATAAATTAAAATAAATGTTGCCTTCATGCTTAATAAGCTTTTTAAAGGATTTCTTAGATATAAAGGATCCTCTGCAGAGCAGGAAGAAGAATGTAAACTGTGCCGTGAGTGCCAGCACAGCTGCCCTGCTGAAGCCTCCTCTCTCTCGTCTCTTCCTTATTTGTTCCTCTCCTCTGTCGCTCTGTGCATCACCTAGCTATCCTCTTCCTTTTAGAAAAAAGAAAAAAGGACTTACTAAAAGGGATAAACTATAAACTATATTTTCTTAGTTTATACCATTATGTTGACTGGAGTCAAACTTCCTCACCAGTGAATGGAAAGAATGTAAAACATCAGTGAGTTAAAAATAATGATGGAAAATCGGAGAGACTAAGGGCCAGATTCCTCTCCCATTTCCTCTGCTCCATCTCTCCTGAGCCCAGCAGGTGGACGGCCCAGTGAACCCAGTAATGGAAATGAAACCTTTGGAGATGCAGCTCAGTCTTAAGTACCTATGGCTGGGCTGCAGTGTGAGGTGGTGGAGCGAGGTAGGTCAATTACCCCCTTCTCGGCTCATACTATGACTCAGATAGTCATTATGATGATGAGCAGTGATATTTCTTGCTCACGCTCTTCACTAGTTCGCTATTAAAAATAACCTGGAAATCTACAGAGGCCACAGCATGGGAAAGGTCGCTCTTTCATTTAAGTATTAGCTGTAATGGTAATGCTTTCATGCTTGCTGTGTCACTACATCTTGTTGTTATTGCAGGTTTGAATCATTCTTTACCTGAAGTGTGCCTTGATGTTGCTGGGGCTGGAGGAGCGGGGCTGGACCTCCTTCTCCTGCTTCTCCCTCAGGATCCTCTCTGCTAGCAGGTAGTATGTGGCTGTGATCTGGTTGTATTTGTTGGTCTCCAGGGCTCTGAAACAACACCGTTAAATTACGATCTTATACATGGAATAGAATAGAAAATGAGACGTGGGGATGGGATGAAGAGAGTTAAGGACAATAACAAATAAGGGATGTCTTTATTAGAGACAATCCAAAAGAAAAATTATAAGTTTTTTTTTTACAAAATTATATTATTGATACATCTGATGATCATGTTCTCAATGAATTTTTTTGTCCGTAAGATAAAAGTGAAAGAAGTTTATTGGAAAATATTTAGTTTACCATCATGTATGGCAAAGAAAAACTGAAAATCCTCACATCTGAGAAGCTGCAAACCAACAAATGTTTGACATTTTTGCTTAGAAAATGACCCCAACGATAATTGGATTATCAAAATAGTTTTACTTTTTTGCAGCTCTACATCTGTCGGAAAAAAAAAAAACGCATGTGAAAATATGAAATGAAGGCAATTATTTCAGCAACGTCGACACAAGATAATTCCACAGGGTAACAGCAGACCGCTCGACACAGATGCAAAGCGTTGTAAGATGTATTTATCCTGGGGGAAATTTCATTTATGTGCAGTATCATTTTGAGTCTGAACTTGCAGTTGATCATAAATGGAGGAAACCCCACAGCAATCCAAACACCGCAACACAACAGAGAAGCACATGCTCCAGCAACAGCACTGGCAAGGTGGAAGCACTGTGGTCGAAGTTCACCATGTCAGAAATCAGGTCTGACCTGCCCGTTGTGATGCCAGACGAGGTATGTGGGCGTCAACGTTTAGATGTCTACTAGCCACAATATTTAGATTAAAAAAAGCTCCAAACCTGCATTCCACAGAGGCAGAGCAGACCAAATGCAGAGGTACTACTGCTAAGCTACGAGAAACATAAATATTGAAGCAGGAAACCTCTCACTAGTGGTATTTGGTAGTGGACATTTCACAGTCCCATACCTCTAAAAAGGCCCAGGCTATACAAACTGATTAAATGAGCAAAGCGATGTCCCAGTGCAACATTACATGTCATTGTGAAGCATGACCTGTTGACCTCTGTAACCCAGATGTTATATGTTTAGTCTGTATGGGGAAGCACATTTCTCAGACTCCCTGAGCAGCCAGTAGGATTAGAGCTTAATCTCTGCATATTAATGCAACCAATCTAATCCTGAACACTGCTGCCAACGGCTGTATACACAGGAGGAGAGAGAGCACTTATGCACTGTTTAGGTGTGTTTGTACTCTCACTTTGAGCTTCGATGTACTTGTTTGTGCATGGAAATACTGTTTTTAGTTGTAGCACAAAGCACAGGAAATTTACATCCTGTTATATCAATAACCCAAGAACTCCCTGCTCTGCTGTCCAGTGTGTGTGTGTGTTGTTCAAACACACAGACGAGAGGGACAGAGAATCTAGCACGACCATATATATATATATATATATATATATATATATATATATATGTTTTGTTTTTTGTTTTTTTCAGATCTGCATGATTCACATGGGTCACATTTTCAGGTCGGAAAAATCTGGAATTCCAGGTTAATCCGGAAAAAAATCACATCCCTGAGAGTTTGGTTAGTGGACTAACAATAAGAGATGAGAATACTGTTAATCCTTAAATATTTATGTTCAACTATCCCTTATCCATCCCAGCAGATCAGACTGGGATTAGAATATAACAAGGGGGAGTTATCTACAGCTAAATGGTATTTTCCTCAAAAATATCTATTAATAACCGTAGTGCCGCTGCTTCCTTTGATCCAGTGGGGCATAGCTAACTGAATGGCAGGCCAGGGGCATTGTGTTTTTAAGTATGAGAGCCAATCAAAACTCCCTTCTCTTTAGCTGACCAAGTACTGTGGAGCATGAAAACCTCCCAGACTTTTGAGATGGAGCTCTTTGTGCCACACGGTTTGTGATCGCTAGGCACGGTCTCTGCTGTGTGACACTTAAGAGCTACTGTAGCAGACAGGAGTAGAGAATGTAGGTTAAAGCACAACTGTAGTAACACAGTTACACACACACGCTGACACAACAGATGCTGAGGGGGGAAGCCTGGCTCATAAAAACTGAGAGCTACAGATGTACAGTTTCTCTCTCTTTACAGTTATCTCGTGAGCGTCCACACACTGGATCAGAGTATCTATAGAAGAGGCACACTTCCAGTCAGCATACAAGCACACACACAAACACCAATTTGTATTAGTGTTGTAGCTCTGAAAGGAAGAGAGGAAAGACCAAGGCAAAAGGTGAAAATTGAGAATGTCAACACTCCATCGCAACACAGGTAGCTCCATGGAAGATAAGGGTGAACTGTGGAACAAAGTGTGAACTTGAAATCCTGACTCCGAAACAGACAGCTGTTCTCTCTTAGATTCTGCTAAAAGCTGTTGTCTCATGCAGCGCTCTTTCTCGTCACGCAGCGGCACAGCAGGCCTCTCTCACAGCTGCAGGGTAAAGAGTAGACGTATCTGTAAGTTAACGTCTGTCAGCGCGCTTCAGGCATTGTGTAATTGTTGTGCGTCACGTGGCTCCTCACACGTCGTTATAGTGAAAGTGAAACAGAAACAGGTCGACTGGTGTTTTATAGGAGGCACAAAGTGAAAAAGAGTGACTGCTATCAAAGTAATTGCACGTGGCTGTATGCGGGCAGCAGGTCGAGTTTTCTCAGATTAATGTGCGAACATTTCTTCCAGTTGAATTCCCAGATATTCTCCTGTTCAGTGATTTTGTGCAAAGATTTTAAAGTAGAGTTTGAAAGTTGAGTTTGTGCAGGAGGGAATCTTTCTATGGTCTTGATTAGCAATGATGATGCTGGTGTTTATACACTGATGAGCGTGTTGTCTTAAGAATAGTTCCCCCCCACTTGATATCAATTTAGATCAAAGTTTTGTCTAACTTGTTTTCTTCTTCTGCATTTGTCACGCTACACACATATTATGCCTCCTTCCAAGTCTCCATTTTATGAATGAAGAGGTCATACTGGTCTGACGAGGCTGCTGATTTCAAAGATAAAGATTTCCAAACAAGGGAAAAAAATCAACCAAAATGTCTGACAGCTCTCCTATCTCAAAAGCCCTTATGTGCTGTTAAGCACTACATGAAAAGTCACACCAAGGGTAGCAACTAGGGAAGCCCTAAGCGGCCATCAATTCAAACAGTTTTTTACTCCGTTTTCCCGTGATAATGGGATAATTTTCTTGTGATCTTGAGATAACAAAACAGTGGTTTAACACAGTGTGCCTATCAGGATCACTGGTTAACTCAGTTGGTAGAGCATAGGACTAGGGCTGGACAATAAAACAATAACTAATCGAAATATAATTTATTTCAACAACAATATAACAAATGTTCAATAAATATTCAATAAATGTTTGATTTATTCACTTGAAATCATACATGAATTAGGACTTAATTCTTTTATTAAGATGTTTATTTTCAAACCCTCAATCCTTGGATCATGAGTCCTGCACTCTACCAACTGAGATAATCAGTCACAATGAAAAGTGCATTGAAATTATCCTAAAGAAACACACCGACCCCTATATTCAACGATGGACTTCAGATGAGGGGCCAAACGTCTTCCAGTATCTTCAACCAAGTCCAGTTGCCCTTGACTTTAACCTTCGTTGGATAACTATGACCTGAATGACTGAGAATCTTCATAGACATTTTGAAGGCAGCAACCTCACGAAAACAACAACACGGTGCAGGATGAGAGAAGTTAGCAGACAGAGAGCGATGGACTTCACATGACAGGATTCACAACTTGGATAAATTTTTCTGAAAAGCTGTTTTGATTCTTTTGATGTGGGGACCCTTACAGACTAAAGGAATATATTACATAATCAAGGAACGGACACATTCGGACTTAACGAGCACTTCAAAGTTAACGTGAGTCAGCACTTTATTCCCCTTTTCCTCTCTTGTAGCCATGCAGGTTACACCGGTAAATCTAGAAGAATTAGACTTTGGGTCTTGTTGTTTCCGTTAAATGAACTTAACAGTGGTATTGCGGAGAATCTAACCGATCTAACGATGTTCAGCATGTCCATATTGACATATTGATCACACGTTTAAACATTAATATTTGTATTAATGATCTAAGTAGCTTAGAAGCAGCTAAAGCGGGAGACCCAGCGGGGTTTAAGAGGTTTTATACATCCAAAGAACTTCTATAAAAACCAGACCAGGCGTTTATTTGTCAAAATGTGTTCCCACACCAGGCCAGTAAAGGAGGTAGGCGGCTATTTGGGACTCGGCTATTAATTGAAGTTTTACGGTATGTACACATCAAAACAAATACCACTGTCAGCTCATCACTTCTGTTCCTATTGAAAGTAGTTTGCAGGTGCACGTGCATGATCTCCATGACACGTTTGATTGACAAAGAAAACAGTTTGCAGTGTTCGCATACTAAGGCAAATGAACAAAGAAAGGCAGGCCTATATGCAAGCAATGTTACAGAGCATTGCCAAACTAACAAGTACTAACTTTTCATCCCTAATAAGATCTAAGAATTAAAGCACATCTTTGAGCTCTATGCTCCAGTTTGTACACCAGAGAGAAAGACAAACACAGCACAACTTACTCCACTATGGCCTCTCGGTCTGCGATGTCTCCGAGCACCATACGCTGGATGATGCTGTTGTGTTCCTCCTCTGACAGGTTCTTGTGGGAGACCAGGGGAGTGTTGTACTTGGTGGCTGGGGAAGGGTCGACCCCCTGCAGCCAAGCATGGCTCTCAATCTCCTCCAAGGAAGCCCGCCGCTTGGGATCCCTCTGAAGCATACGGTCTATCAGACTGAAGCCATGAGGAGAACAAAGTAGAGGGAGAGGAAGAGAGAAAGAGAAAGAGCAAAAGCTTAAATTAATGTAAGTCTAAAAGTCACAGGAATCCTGTTAAATGATTACATATTATTGGTTTTATTGATGCGAGTGTGACCAAGACATGTGGTCTATATCAGAACAACGGGACTTTTGGTTCTGGTTGATGCTGGTTACTTGGGCAGCTTGATTTATGATCCCTTTTTGGCCTGCTTTGGAGCGTAGAGAGCTTTACCCGGGTGTTATGGTCAAAGTGAGAGCAGATTACATGAGTGACTTGAGGAGAAATAGGTGCCGCTGGGTCCTAAAGACCCCATCTGCATGTTTGTGAAGTACTGTTGCTAGCTGAATGCTTCCCAGGTGCTTGAAGGTCTCCACCTGCTGCACCACCTGCCCCTCCAGCCTGAGGGAACAGACCCATCAGGACCACGTCGTCAGAGCAATTGATGGGTGACTAAGATTGTCACACCACTCTTGCCCTACCAGTGTGGAATTGCTACTTCAGTTTATTTTTATGGTGTAGTCTGACCACTTCGGCCCTGTGTCTGATCTGAACTGTTTTGGCCTTTTAAAGGAGATGAACAGTAAGTAGGAGCACACAACTGAGATTTTCTATTTCTTTTAAAAGCATAAAGCACTAAATTCAAGAAATAAAAAAAAAGGTACCGGCCCTTAAAGACAGCCATTCACTATACAACGGTGACAATTTAAGACTGACGTGTCTACTGTGTAATTCCTTGATTGTTAATGCCTAAATTAGGTCTAAATGCTGCTGTGGAAATTACTTTACCGTGACGGATTTAGGCCACAAGTTGTGCTGTTGCGGCTGGTGGAACACATGCAGCCCAATTAAAACTGTAACTGGCTCTGGACATCTGTGGTAAATACCCTGCTTGAATTGAAAAGATGAAACTATACAGCCCTGACAGTCATTTGCAAGAGGCTTGGAAAATCTGTCTCCCTGGGTGGACACGTTCTTTTTGTGGTGTAGCCAACATTTCAGCTGTCTGCTAAACCAGAACGTCTTGGAGTACAATCTAACCTGTTGGTATGTGGAGGAAGAGCAGATGGAGGCATTGAATATATGGTGTATAATGTGCAGTGCGGTGACAGACCGTGCCAGACATTTGCTTTGACAGATCTAAGGATGTGAAACTACAGCTGGTCAGCTGGCAGCTTCAATTCCACACAAATGACACTGTTGAAATTTAATAGGATTAGGGGGGATATGGAATCTAGTGAGAAGACTAAAATGAATACAGGAAAAAAGTTCCATGCATCCAGAAGTAAGCCATCTCCGTCATCTGCATAATAAGGCAGACAAATAAGACAGAAATCGAGGCTGTGCCTTTTGCACATGACACAGACAAGATAGAAAAGAAAGATGAAAAAGATCTTCATGTGGAGATTTAACATCTACAAATCCATTTTGCCTGTCAAGGCCTTATACAGTAGGTGATGTTGCCACTGAACTACATGACCCATGATACTGTATGGTGACCACATATGAGACAAGGGGTCAGAAAAACCCCCCCACAAAAAGCCACATAAGGTCCGACAAAGGTCATAGCATAGCTTTCTTATGACATCTGCACACTAAGACACAACACACCTCCATATTCCCACATAAGACTGGGGCTGAGAAACCTGTAAAACCAAGTCATTTTGGCTTTACTGAATTCATTTGTCAAACTCTATCCAATCCCTTAGTGTATTAGTGCTTATGTGAGAGCAATGCATGGGATGGTGGCTACAGGCCCACAGCCTGCTTAGAGTCAGTGCTCTGCTACCTGACAGCAGTATGTAGAGGTGTACTTTTGAATATGTAAGCGTGAAGACACAAGCCCTGAGACAAATTAACTGACTGATTATTTTGCTTATTAGACAGGCGGCAGAGTTCGAGTACAAAGATATTTTTCCTCCATTTTCTTTGGCTAGATGTTAAAAATGTACCCTAAAAATACATAAACAACATATTATGAAGTTAACATGTAATTTAAAGCACAAAACGCTACAATAGAGTACACATGCACACAAAAAATGACAAATGACACAAATTCAGCTCTACAGGACAGAAAGTGTTTTTTTTACAGCCTCAAAGCAAAAAAAAAAAAGGAAATGGTCCCTCTGTCACTCCCCTGTTGGCAACAGCCTGTTTGGAACCAAAACACAGCAATCAGCCAACATCTTCGGCTGTACTGTTCAAAACTATATAACAATAGTCTATTTTTGAACTGCATTATGTCATTTTATCTTGGTGAGGTCTCATAAGTACACAAAACAAATGTTAGGGATATTCTTTGTTTATGTTATGTGTTTCTGAAAAAAAAAAAAAACCCATAATTTTGGATTTTAATATCAAAATCAGCATCGGTCTTAAAAATCCCATATCAGTCGGGCTCTACTAAAATCCTATTCAAAAACACAAAGAGGTAAACTGTCGTACTAGGTGCTTTCTTTATAACAATGAATGAACATGGTCGGTGCAGTTTAATCTGAAACTCCACAGCTGCAATGTTAATCTCAGAAGACAACCTCTGTGTCAGGCAGATGCCACTGAGCATGCGTGGGATGTGCTTCTAGTTTATACTGCTCAGAGGAAAAACTTTCACTGGTGGTGTTCACTGTAAAGAAACAGTAGGACTCTTTTTGTTTTTCTGAAGTAATGTCGGATGACTTAAGAAACTAAAAATCTGTTACACACAGGCTAATACATAAGCTCCATCAGGCTGTAGATACATGAACAAAAATGTGAGCACTTTTGAGAAGGGCGACTCTGATTATCAGCCATATAAGTAAGTACATGTGTTAGTGGACACAGGAGACACATGCTCGGACTCGCAGTCCAGATTAATCTATATAGTCATAAAATCCTCAGAGACCGATGCTGTGGCAGGCCAATAGCTTTTTAAAACATGTAAATAGTTAAACTACTTGCGGTCACAAGCTAAAGTCTGTATGTGCACCAGCACCTGTGCATCTCCATGGACTAACAAGCATCCATTTATAAGAACGCATGTTTTCATTTCACTGCAGACCGGGTCTGAATGCCAATATCAGAGCGCAGCTTATATGGACTGTATCAAGGCACTGGCTGTTATAGACATTATTAATAATAATAATAATAATAATAATAATAATAAGGTCATCTGTCAATTTCTAGTCCTCCTATGAAGGGCAACAAATAATTAGCATCCCTGTAAAGTGCAAATCACATCCACCAAACACCTAGCACATGAATGACCTAAGCAGGTGCACACTTGAATAATGTGTTTCCACAATTAAAATTTATTTAAATTTTATTTACATAGCGTCTATTCATAACAGAAGTTATCTCATAGCACTTTTCATATCCAGCTGGTCTAGGCTGTACTCTTTGTAACATTAAATAACCCATTATATCTCACAAGCAGCAGAAAGCCCACTGATACAGCACAAATAAAAAAAGGATTCTTCTTGCTCTCAGTATCTGTAGTACTCTAACAGTTGTTTCTCTACAAATGGCTGTCTTGTTCCATCCCCCTCTTTCTTATTCCCCTGGGACCTCTACAGAGAGAGGTTGTATAGTACTATAGCAGTCGCACAGGGCAGCCGCCTCTTATATTTTATTCCACTAAGTTTTATAAACACGTACTCATACTAGTGTATAACAGCGTGTCAACACATTCTCGAAGAAACAAATGGCATCAAAATAGGCATGGATGTTTTCTGTACTGCTCGAGCTTCAGACAGCGGAAATTAACAGGCAATGAATTGACTAAATCCCAGTTCTAATGCATCTCACTCCAGGTTGGCAAGCACAGAAAAGGAGGTTGAGTGTTTGTGTGTGTGCACTAATGACATGAAAGGACAGAACACAGTGTTCTGATTGGTTCAAAAACAATCACCATCCACATGTGACGCTTTGAGAAACACAAGAGCTACAGTACATTTGTCTGTCTCTGTGTTGATGGGGGTAATGGTGGCCTGGCATGGAGGGGTGGGTAGGTGGTGTCTAATATCTGGAAATTAAAATCAAGAATGACAAAAGCAAACAAGAGCTCGGGAGGAGGAGGGCGTGGGATCACAAAAGCGAGGCGCTGAATAATTAATTAATTGAGATGTGTAAATGCATTTTGGTGAGTCAACAGAAAGATAGAAGCCTCCGCCCCCACACAGCGACGAGCCACAGACAGAAACACATGAAGAGAAAAGGGAAGACTGTGTTGATGAAGTGACTTTGCACAAAAAGCAGCCAGACAATGGGACTTACTGGTAGACTGGCAAAGGCAAACTGACCTCATTACCGTCTTTTCTCCTTCCTTTGACAGAATATTAGCAAAGGTCAAATATGAGCCACTTAGCAAATTAAGTGAATAGCTCAAGAACCCTGAAACAAAACAGTTTCATACCATGTATGGGAGCAGACCTAGTTTTCTATGATGCCACTAATAGCATTGGAAGTGCTTAAAAAAACTGATCAAATTTGATGCCATACAGGTGTTTAACAGCAAAATGTCCCTCTCGTGAATATCCTAAACTGACCTTGTTGAGACCATATCAGTAATGGTGACACCATGGTAAAGTTACAGCTATGAAAAGTATTTGCCTAAGGATTCCTAAGTATTTTTACCATTAGTTTAAAGCAGCAGACATAATATATGTCTAATTATATATTGTTGACAAGAGTGAATGTGTGAGGTACATAAGTAAGTGCAACCACTGAACAAAATGTCACACCGGTGTATATATATGTATATCTCTCCTGGTTCCCTGCATTGTCTCCAATAACTGGTCAAACAGAGAGAAGAGAAGAAAGGGCAACAGAAAACTTTGATGGATTTGAACTTGTTCAACTTCCCCATCATGCTCACTTTTGTTTTGGTCTTTCCTTCTCAAGTCTTTGTGTACTGTGCTTTTCTTTCCACTCTCCAGTACAAACTGTATCTCTCTCTTTGGATTTCTCTATGGAGATATACACACAATCTCTCTGTGTTTATGACTCCCACTCTCCAGCTCTGTTCTCTGTGTCTGTCTACCTTCATGTCTGTTTCACAGCACCCAAACATAAGGCAGCAGACAAGCTCTCCCAATTAGCCACAAGTCCCACAGAGCAGACGCTGCAGAAACAACATTTGTTTCTCCAGTGGCCACTATCCCCTATCTTGATTCAACATATTAACATTTAAAAAAGCCTTTTATTTTTTTCTATACTGACCTGCCAACACATTCTAGCTCCACAATGACTGCCTATCCGCAAATTGAACTTCCTTGCTGAGCCAAAGTAAATGAGGATCTTGTGATTCCTATGGTACACATTTGTAGATTGCTCTTCTCCAGATTAGTTAGTTAGTTACTCTTCTCCACTCATCCTGGCTTCTTAAAATGGGGTATCAGTGGTGCACCACCCATGCTGTTGAGTATGTGATGTGTAATTGACCAAAATCTATCTATGGAATGGTTAAAAACCTTTGGTGGTACAGACGCATGTATAAATACACCAACACATTTTTGAGGCCTGCAAATATTTCATGGTATTACTTTTGCTATTACAAAAGACCCCTTAACCACTTGGCTGAAAATAAAGTGCATACCATATAATAGAAGATTTTATAAAAATAACTCTGAGGGATGTCAGAATAATACAGTTTATGCCACAACAGATGAAAATGAAAGGTAGCCTGCAGATATTATCTTTATTTCTGCTCCGCAAATGTCAGCCAATAAATAACAAACATGACATAATTGCAGCATGGAAACCATCAAATATATGTTTTGAATAAAACTGAACATGAAAATGAATATTTCATAGTTTGTCCAATAGAGAGTCCTGATAAGTGTATTCTTCAACTGAACTTAAATCTCTCCTCAGCGCATATCTTGATCATAACTGACATTTAAAACATTTAAATGAAAAATTTGTCAAAAATGTTTGTTTTTATGTGTTTATGTAAAAAAAAAAAATAAAGTTTTTAGAGTGGCCCTATAATGTAAACACAACTGAAGTTTGTTTAAAAGAAAATTTTAATTAATCTTAATCTACAATCCATCACATCAAAAATGTCAGCTAGCAGATGTCTACTCCTAAAAATGGAAAATAGCGCACCATTTGTGCCACTTCTGGCCGAGCTATCTCATTGCAATGACATATGACAACATGTCGACAAAGTATATTATGGGAGGGATGTTTTATCAATATCTGCTTTATATGTTTCTGCAGCCCAAAACTTTCTTGCACAGAGAAACGGTTCTGTATGGAAGACATTTCCAGAATATGAAAAAACACAACGAAGGATCAGAATCTAGCTGGAAATCCAAAACTGTCACAATGAGTGGATAATTCACCAGTAAGTGACAAGGTAAAAATATAAACTTGGGACACAGCATGCGACAAATTGCTCTTGTGCTCTTGTGCTCTGAAGCTGCAGCCCATCAGATTGCTCAAAGTTGCTTCAGCTTACCATTTCAATCTAGTCCGATCTCTCCTTCAACTCAGTGGTGATAAGCGTTTATTTCCTGTGTCTAAAAATGCTCTGATGTGCTGTGAAAGTTTAGAAATAAAGAATTGGCCTTGAGAACATGTTGAGCACAGTAGCTCTGATGCCATCAATCACGCCCCCATGAAACCCCCTCACAACCCTCTGCGTCATGTCAAAAATATTTGGGTGGTGAACTGTAATAATATTTCTGACAAGTTTAGTTCCCCCCTCTGACACTCGTCTTATCTGGTACTCAGTAATATACAGGTTATGTATGATTTAAATAAGTTGTCTTTACCAGTGGTGTCAAAACCACAAATTAAATGTTGTGATACTCAAGACAAATTTAAGTTAAGTTGGATTATTATTCGACATTAACAGTGGACACAAAAGAGAGTCATTGTTCACTAACCTAAAGACGTGTCTGTGTGGGCAACAGATTGGGTCATGGTAAACAAAACTACACAATATTTTCTTGATTATTCCTGGCCATAATTTCTGGCAAATCTGCCCACTTACACTGCTTCAAAATGATCCCAGTGTATTGTGAGAGAATTAATTAGTACAAAATTAAGAGTGTGATTTTGCTAACACACATGGTTAATTATGCAACTGCTAATTTATTTGCCTAACTTCTTTTGAGTGGGGAACATGTGTTTTCGTGTGCAGTTGGGCTGCTCTAACTGCTTGAAGAATTTTAGTCTCTGCCAGCTAATGGAGCAAATTGGTCTGCAGGGCCTGGAATAAATCACTGTGGCTACTGCCATGTTCCAGTGCCTTCTCATGTACAATGCGGATTTTTTTTTTTAGCCACAGCAACATATTTATGATGCACTTAGTTATTACAAGTTATTATTTTCTTAAAAACTTTACTACCTTTATTGTGAGCATATTATTTTCTTAATTATGCACATTTAATTTAGCATTTATTAATACAACTGACTATTTGGATTTAACACTTTATTATACAATATATGCCATTCAATTATACATTATATCACATTACAACCCACATTAATTTAACCTGCATATTAAGTGTGGCTGAGGTAGACGCATAATCACTGAAGTGCACTCTGACACAGTATTGCCAGTATCAGGTACAGCTGGGTCAAGCTTCAAAAGGTGGGCATTTTATTTAAATTACGTCGTTAAGCCAGAAAACTACAAATAACTGTGTTGAAAATAGAGTTTGTTTCTGCCCTGACTGAGACCTACCATTTGTGTATATCAGGTGAGTAAGTACATTAGCATTGAACTGTATGCTGATAAGTTTTTTTTGTGAATTTTTGAAAAACAACGGTAATTTGTTTTACAACATATAAGCTGTAATAATGCCACCACAATGTGCATTTTTCCCTCTCCTTGTTTAGTCACAAGACACTCAAAACAACATTTTGCTCCTATTATGGCTCAATAGTCCACAGTACACATTTACAGACATGAGGTGGTGTTACTGACTGTGCTGAAGTTAAATTCATTAATAAGCTATTATTCAGTGTGAACTGAGTCAGTAATTAACAATGACTGAGAAAAGGTTGCTAATGGTAACATAATTACTGTACAGAGCTAATATTAAATTTTGCTCCTGCTGTGTGCAGGTGGCTTTTTTGTAGGTCTGAAAAGTTGTAACATGGCGAGTCATGGTCTCCATCCACCCAAAGAGCTGGGATTACCATGAATATCATGTTCTTTACTACAGTGAAGTGAAATAACTGTTGACTGATTGCATTGCAATATATCCTCTATAATATAAAAACAGACAGGGTGGCAGTATAGAAACCCTAGCACTATGCTGCCTAACTGTGATCAGGTCTCTGGTGCAAGCTACAGTAACTGCAGTATGGGTACAGGACTACAGGCCATGTCAGCTTAATGGGTTTGGCTATTCTCCAAACCACACACAGTATGTAACTACATAACTACAACCCAGACACAGACAGAGATGGAAAACTAGGATACACCAACTTATACACAGAGGGACATAGAGGTAAAGTAGCGATCAAACAGAGCACTTTTTTTGCAGTGAAAGGGGGGCTTTTCCAGTTTTCTATAGTCAGTAAGCATATTGCGCCCCGCTAATGCATCCTGGAGCCTCGCATTTTTGCAGGAGCGCTCTGAACGCCTAAACTCAAGAGCAGAAAAACAGCAGTAATTGTTGGACGACAACAGCGGAGAACAAGCTAGTGGTGGCTGTTGCTGGATCCCTGGAGCTATATGATCTAACCAACATTCGTTACCATGATTTAAACAGAAAACAGCAAGACTGGAGGCAAATTAGTGCGGTACTGGAGACTTTTGGGTAAGTTGTTTTTATTCATTTAAACTGTACTAATAGTTAGCTGGTTGCATACAGTTCATAATTTGTGGTAAACTAACGTTAGCTCACTTTCATCAGAGAGTAGACAAGAGCAGTTCAGTGTTCCTGTTGTGTGAATGCTGTGTATGTATCACTCACTCTTTGCAGGCACTGGAGACGTGGGCCGGTACAGTGTATTTACAGTCCATGATCATGGTGAGGGTCTCGCTGTCGTTAGCCTCCTGGAAGGGTGGCTGGCCACATACCAACATGAACAGGATCACACCGAGACTCCAGATATCTGAAGCAGAGGGAACCAAACAGCAACACAATGTGAATCCACGTGTACGGCCAGGCAAATACGATTTCTATACGAGATTTCTATTCAGTCGGAATGAAGAAATCACACGCTGTGCTAGGTACAAACAATATAATGTGAGCTACAATGTCCTTTTCTCAAACATGGAAAACACTGTCATGATAATATAGATTATCATTTAATACAGTTAAAATCTATAAATGCAGATATAGCTCAGGTCTGCCTCTTCTCCCACACTCAATTTTCTTAAATTATATTTTGTGAAATTATATAGTAATTAAAGCCCAGTCTGACCACACCCTTAGGCATCTACTAAAAAAGCCACAAACATTTTAATGTGCTCAAAAGTTGATGTATGAAACATTACAAAACCTTTTGTAGCAAGTAAAATACTCTTCTGTCTAAATAGGGACCTTTATACTTTGGGCTGTAGATCATATTATCTATTTAAATATAATCTCCAAGACAACGATCGATGCTACAGACAAGTTACAGCCCACTGACAGCTTTTTCCTGCCGATTGACGTCACTTCAGATGATGTCTTTGCTCTTAGGTCTTCCTTCTGTCCTAAAAAAGGTTGACTATGATGGAAATCGTGCCATGAATGGAAACAAGGAGCCATATAAGGGAAGTGGTATGTAGTCAGTGAGCCTGGTAAACAACAGGGATGTTGGGAAGTGTTGGGGGAATGTCAGTACAGTAAATGTCAGTTCTTTCTGGTCTTCTTTTCTCCCCATCTTTTTTCTCCCACGGCATTTTAACACACGGCGTGTGTGTACTGACAGTACAATGAATGTCAAGTTACATGTGTGTACCTATGCTTATTCAAGGGTGCATATCTGTGCTTGCTAGTTGCACCCTGAGAAAGCAAAATGTCAACATGCAGAAGCACTGGGCCATACAGACTTTATGCAACCAAAAACACATGTATACACACACACACACACACACACACACACACACACACACCATTAGTGAGACAACAGCCTCTAACAAGGAACTAGGGCAGTAAACACCTTCATGTCACTACTTATAGTATGCAGTGTCCATACAAGGATAGTAAGTGATTTTAATCCAACACACTTTTTGTTAAATTCAGCGAATATTTCCTCACGATCTGCTAGCTCTGTTTTGTGAGTGCTCTGGAAAAAAAGCACAGTTTTCCTACACAGCCCTGGCTCTGTAAATGGAACACAAAGAAAGTGGTGCGGACCTTCCCCATAACATTGTTCCAGTCAATCAGCAGCAGGTGGTGTCAGCGCTCATGCACAGGAGCAGTGGAAGAAAGAGTTCTATACACCGACACATTTGAACATGCAGGATTCACTCATTCCATTATGATGTTATTATATTATCATTATATAAATGGCATTAAATGGCACCACATTATATTTTTTATCACAATTATTTCACAAACATTTCAACATTAGTAGTTATTGTGACATGCCTAGTTTTGGATGCCATGTTTGTGTGTGTTGTGTGTGATTCTGCCATATTTTAGCCAAGATACAGGTAGTACTGGTCACCTTGGCAATGCGCGTCCATTAATTTTAGAGGCGGTGATTCTGAGGGTGTATTTTTTTGGCAGTTGGCAATGTTTCTGCAGAATCACTTACCATGCCTTTAACTCTCTCTCCTACACGGGCAGATATTGGAGCAAGTTCATTAAACACATATCTGAGTATAACTACTAAATAAGCAGCACAGATCCATGCCATAAAATACCCATATAAATCACACACAAACATTAGTTTGAACAACATTTCTATCTCAAATCGCCTGTTTAGCAGAGAAACAGAGCCAATTCACTCATGCTGGGAGAATAAAAAAGACATCACAGCAGCTCCAGTCAAATATTGGCAGCTCTGAAGTAATTACCGTGATGAGGATTTTAAGTAACTTTTTAATTAAGCTCAAATGCTCAGATGCCCTAAATACTTAATGGGCTGGCAGAATAGAGCCTTGATGATGCACAAGAAGAAATGCCAGATACTAAAAAGTCCAACTCTGAAAATTTCTTTTTGTCCGAAAAGCATGATAAAGACTCAGATTTTAAAATGCTTTGAGCCGCAGGCTGAGCCTGGAGTTAGCTATCTGATGCATTCTTAACTGGGACAGCCCTATCTTTAGACCCAAATTTGCTAGGTTAGTATCAGCAATGCAGGACTTATCCTTAGGCTAAGCAGTGGATGAGCACTGGAGCTCATGATTTGAAGAGCACTGATTTGAGGGAAATGCTCAGTTGATTGAAGTAAATGTAATTAGTATTGGTTTGGATTTTAATACCATCCATAAAATTCTACCTCAAGAAACACCTGTGCTCCTCCAACATGGCTGACCAACGCTGTTCTAGTAATGTCTATGGGGCCATCCTTTGCTCTGCTCCAGCTCTGAGGGGCTCTCTCCTCCTGTCTGTCCCAGCCACCAGGGTCAAGGTCTCTGCTACATCAAGCATGGCACAGTATGGGAGAGGAGTGCCCCCGAGGCATGTTTTTATGCCAACTCCATTTACCCATGTTCACTCAGTACTGAAATAACAATGCAATATAAACACTGGACACAACATGCATAAGGAAGCAGCTGTGGCAGACAGTGGTCCAATCTAATGTGAGCAAAACACAGGCTACGTCGCAGTTAAATAACAATACATTTTATTTATAGAGCGCTTTTCAGGGGACTCAAAGACACTACATAAGTTAAAAGGAGTTTAGAGGATAATTCCTGTTTGACTTCCAGATGGCATTTGTTCCGGGACTAGATAAAAGTTAAAGACATTAGTAACACAGGACCACTGCTTAAGCTTAACTAACGGGGTGTTACAGGGACACCAGAAGCAGATGATTTAGTCCAAAATGAAACATGCATCAGTGCGGTCACCATGTTCCTAACCCCTTTATAAAGCACCTGTGATGGTTTGATTTGGCCCATGTTTGTGTAATGACTATTAGTCAACCGGGCCAAGCCTTCCATTTTAAGCATATTAATGGACCAAAAAGCTGCTTGAATGCAAGATGATAAAACAACTGGTGTACAGCTGGCACACATTTCCACATCTGCAATATTTCGGAAATCTAAAACGACCCTCCTCCAGCCTGTACCGATGCCTCATCTCCTGCTGAAATATGAAGTAGAGTTTGGTTTGCTCAGCATGACATCAAAGTAGCATCTCGCTGCTCAGTGTACCAATTAGGGCTCAGCAATGTGTTGACAAACACGGGCTCAGGCTCTGCCTCTGTTCTCACACCGAGAGAGGCTGTGCCTAAGTGTGCATGGCATGTGTGTGTTTCAGCTAGGACATATTACTACTAGCATATTCCACTTGCAATCTCATAAACGATGGACGTTGTTCTGTCTGGAGCGCTAGGTGCTGACTGGCTCTCAGAGGACTGCTTTTAAACTGGCCCTCAGGTTTAAATGTGATCTCTTTAATCTGCTCACAGTGAGAGCTTTGCTTAGCCCTGCATGTTGTACTCCCTCCAACAGGTTGGCACTCCACAGTGCCCATATATCATTGTTTAGATCCATGAGTGTATGAGATACACAGCAACTCTTTTGTGTGATGGTTTGATTATCCTGCAGCACAGGAGAACGGATTTTGATCAGTTTTCTTATAACCAATACCAATCGATTAAAAAATGTGCCCAGATCAATGATATCAACTTTCGACATCTCTAGTCAATACTGTCCAAAGCTGATATTATTTAAGAATTCTATTTTTTTTTATATATCCACAGATGTTAATCAAGCTATACTTTGACACACCCACAACTCATCTGTCTTCCATGCTGCTTAATTCACCTGGCATGTGAAACTACAGCTGGCAATATGGCAAAAATCAATGGATCTTGTGTGTCTTTCAGACAAACTCATTCAGGGCTGCCAGTATTTAAATTAAATCATTACTTTATCTTCACGGGGCTCTCTGCCCAAATGCCCTTACAGTATGCCAACATGTCAACCCTGGCCTGAAATCCAAGCAGTGGAAAGGTGCTATGAGACTGATCTGAGGGACAGGTTGATATGCAAAGAAATAAAAGGCCCAACACAACATGTTGAGCGGTCTGGAAGAGTGCTGTAACCAACAGACTTGTCTGAAAGCCAAACATTTGCCTAATGAGCCTTTAATTTAATTTAGTTTAAGTTTAATTAAGCAAACTCTGAAAGATGTGGCTCTCACGACATGTTATTTGTTGTTGCTAGGCTGCTAATGATACATTTATTTTTCCTTCCTCTAAACGTTTCTGGTTTTCCAACTTCAGACTGCATATTTCATTAAGTGTGAATATAAATGTCATGAACTGTTAAAAGTTTCACATCTCTGCTGAGATATAAAGCACAGCTGTCTACTTTCCACCTTTCTTTTGTTACTGGGCACAAGACGCCTGGCAGTCTGGCTATGCCTAACTCCAGCAAGGACAACACAAAAGAAATCAATACCTAAAAAGGGTCTATCATGGCAGAGCAATTTAATGCTCCTGTATACTTTGGACTTTATTACAATCCTCCTCTTTGGGAGGTCTTGCTGCCTCCTCACAATGTTCAGACCTCCAACTGTCACAATCACTGATAACCAGCACAGCAGCAATTACACTTTTGCTTTCACCTTACACTAAGTTTAGGTGCAACACAGAAAAGGGACAATTTCAGCACTGTCTCCAAAAAGACTCTGCATTGCACTGCATTGTAGCAGCAGGTGGTTCTGTCACAGAGGAGATAACACAGGGTCAGAAGAGTTGGTTCTAGCTCCCCCTGTTCTACGGAGCATTATAAACTGTACGTCTACATACATGTAAGGACACACAGCAGGCCCAATACCCTGTACCATCTCTCTAATAAAGGCAGGAATCTGTGCGTGTGTGTGTTTGTATTTCGATTATGTCGAGAACCGTTGCACAATAAAGAATGAATAAACTTTGAATAGACAACACTAATCATACAGTACTCAGAATTAATAATCATAATTATCAAATTAGTTGCTGATTAATTTTATGTCAATAGACTTAGGGATTAATCAGCTCAGTTGTACAGTCCAATATCAAACTGTAAAACAGAATACTTTGTTGTGATCTGACTTTAAATGGTGATAAAGTTGGCATTCAAACCTTTCCTGTAACACAAGCAACACCTGGGTTCATCAAAGAGATATTTAATAGAGGCTTAAACCTGACTGGTGCTAAAACGCTCAAAACCACATTCCATCTATTTTGTGTTAACAACAGCGGAAGAAAAACTAGGAGCAACTGAGGATACAGCGAGGATAAGGCACGAATAAAAACCGAAAGACTAAATACAGCTTACATCACTATTGTGGACATTGTGTCTGCACTACAGTGACCTTTTAGAAAGTTTGTATCACCGTTCATCTAATCCTTGTTTAAACCTGGAAATATTGTTTGGCATAATACTGAATAATAATAAAGTGATGGTCAAATATGTTGATCTGTCAGTTCTTTATAGTGCACGGAGACACCCGCAACTCAAAACTGTTGATTCCCACACAGACGTAGGCAGCCCCTGCAAAAATAGAAAACAAGTGTAAACAGGAAAAGCAGCAGAGAATGCGACACAGCTCACAGCACTGCGCACAACTAAAGGTCAGATCAAAATAAGAGTGTTCTGAACATTAGTTTTAATCTGTGAGGTGGAAATCTCCATATACTAGTTGCTACTTTACAGTTTACAGATAGCAGAGGCATTTAACTTTCAGTAAAGTGCAGACATCTGATAATGCTCAGCAGAGAAAACTGGGAAGAAAGCCATATCTGTCGGTTCAGGTATGCAAAAGGAATCCTTGGCCTTCATTTTGCCCATTAGTCAGCTACACAATAGGCACTTGTTTCCAAGCAATCTTCATATGAAACGCACAGCTGTAAGATTACAAGGCACGCAAAGGGCACACACAGTACTCACATTAAGCAATTCTATAGGCTGTCACCAACATGTCACCCGAAGAGCACTCACTCACTCACTCTTCAGGCCTTCAGACCCTTAACACTCACACACACATGCTCTCATCACATCAACATAAATGGTACTGTCATTGGCAGGCAGCTGTAGATCTGCTTAAGATCCCCTTCTGTCACATCCAGACCTGCTGCAGCTCCGCCTTCATCTAGGAGACTGCTTTCCTGCTTTACTTATCTTAGACTGGGCCACAGACCACAGGTTTCCTGCTACATCTAAGGTTAGGGATGCACCAAATGTTCGGCAACTGAAATTAATCGGCCATGAGAACATTTACTCACGTACTGTACTTAAGTACAAATATGAGGTGATTGTACTTTACTTTAGTCTTTTGTTTTCATGCAACTTTCTACTCCACTACAATGGAAATATTTTACTTTTTACTGCTCCTCTTTTATCTGACAGCTTTAGTTACTAGTTACTTTCCAAATTAAGATTTTTCATACAAAACATAAAGAGTTTATAAAGTATACTACTACTACTACCACCACCCAACAATTTATACAAGTACAGCTAAAACATTTAGTCAATTACTGTTTTAATTGTGTCAGTCCATTTTAAAGTCAAAATATATCGTGGTTCGAGCATCAATGTGAAGATTTGCTGCTTTTCCTTTGAATAATTTAAATAATTTAAATGTATTGCCAAAAATGTTGAGGTTTTGACTGTTGGTTGGACAGAACAAGCATTGTGAAGGTGCCACTTCGGGCACTGGGTAATGCTGACTCAATTTTTACAAACCCATAATGAAAATAATCATTAGTTGCTGTCTGACACAAAACTTCAGTTCAAAATGATCTCCACCTCAACAGCTACAACAGTAAAATCCTGCTTTTACATTGATGCATGAATAATATCAATATAGAGATATAATCTATAATAACATCAATATTTCTGCTACTTTTATTTCTTTAAGTACATTTTCCTGATTATCCTTACATGCTTTCACTTAACATTTTCAATGCAAGACTTTTACTTGAAACATGGTATTTTTAAATGTAGACTAATCTATTAAAATCAACTAATTGTTTCAGCTCTAGTGTCAACAATGTATCATAGTTGTGTAATCACAAGAAAACAAGCTAGAATGCCTTTGTGCAGTCATTTATTTAGTGTTTTATAACATGTTTTTAAAAATATAACATATGGTATATTTGTTTGTTAAAACTCTAAATGCTCTGGATAGCAGTTCACCATCTTCTGACCTAAAAATGCCAATAAAGTCTGTTCAAAGCACGGCTTCTGTGCACTTGAGTTACAGTACAATGCACTTGCTTTATTAAAGAAACTATATCCAAATTAAGTAGAGTATGATTGTAGCCGTTTATTTCATGGGAATTCTGTTTAATGTTACTTATGTCTAAACAATATTTATGTAACCTACTACCCAACAGACAAAAAATCAGAGTGCAAGAGACAGAAAGAGAGAACATGAGTGGGTGAGTGTGAGAAACTAAACTCAGACAGAACTTTTCTAGACCCATTTCATCTGGCTACTTCCAAAAGCAGAAAGAAAAATACAGTGAGCACAGAGGTAGCAGGTCACAGATAAAGACCACTGTGTAGGTTTAAAGACAATATTTACAGAGCAAACTGACATCTTTCTGTAGATATTATAAACGTATAGAACATCCTATCGTATTTTTAGTGTAGATCAATATATTATAAATTTTGTAAATGAGACAGCCATCTGTACACAAGCATTTTTGGATTTTTAAAATTCTGTATTTAATACTGTACTGGGCATAAATGTTAGATCTCTTTCTCTACACAAACAATCGTGTGATTGTGAATCAAAATTTGGTAGTCTGCGGCACAAACACACAGCATCCTTACACCTCCCGTGATCCAGCCAATCATAATGCATTACTGTGTTACATCAACTGTTAATGCAGGACCGCGAGCAGATCTGGAACCAACACTCACACTAATCTGCACTCTATTTTTCTAGTTTCTTCCTTTGTCTGACTGACTGAAAGTCTGAATATCCTCCTGGTTTGTAGCTACAGAGCCTTTGTTAGCAGCTGACTGTCCTCAGTCTGGAGAGCCATTACTGCACTTTGCTTTCCTCTGCTGCCTTGGCAAGTCTAATCATGTCTCTGCTTTCAAAGGGGGTCTGGAGAAGCACTCAGTCTGTACTTCTGAATACCAGGGCTGTCTGACACTTTTGAGCCTTTGTAGTGTGGCGTTTCAGCAGACATCGCCGTCAAAAAAAAGGGATTAAAACTTTCCAAATTGTAGATTCTTGAGTAGTTGTTTTATTTTGAAAGCTATTAACAGAGCATGGTCTGATTCTATTTAGAGAATTTAATGGTTGAAAGTCACGAAGGAAATGTATTCTTCAACATAAGAGGTTTTGTTCCACGTAAAATCAGTGGGGTTCGATATAAACACTTTGTAAACATCATACAAGGTGAAGTCTCCGAGATCCTATCTGGAATGTGAAGTTTCCAAATTTGCCCACCCTCAAAATGTAATGGCTGCAACTACTTGTAACACTAGTACATTCTCACCTACCATAACCTGGGAGAATAGCTTTAAGTGTGTGTTCAGGAAGAGAGAGAAGTTCAGGCAACAGCAATAGGGTCTTTGGAAAAGATATAAAGAGGAAACGCTGTCATAATGCTCGTTTCATCAGGCATCCTCCCCCCCCCCACACACACACATCCTCCTGACATGTCGGTGCTAGAGATTCTGCTATAACCTGCAGCAAATCTTAAAAATGCTCATACAGATGCAAATACAGCTTAAAATTCTCCTAGGATTGTCCGAGTGTGTGACCGTGGCCTTGAAACCTGGGGGAATTGTGGCTTTACACCCATTTAACAATTCTCAGGTCCTTTTAATGCTTCTTGTCATGCTGTTAGCTAACTGCAGCATCAAAGTGGCTGTTACCGTAAAACTTTGAATTATAGCCCGGGCTTTTATTTGCTAAAATCCTTGAACTGACCCTGCCTATATATATGGGACAGGCCTTTAATTCCTTTTGCACAAAACTGAAAGAGTTTATTTATTTCAAATAGAATAATACTTGTATAAAAATTATCAAATAATATCAAATACACGTCATTCATTTGATCCAGCGCCGACAGACGGCCTATGCGCTTTTATTTTGAAGTAACATCATGAAAACACAGTGCAGGATGAGAGAAGTGTGGCAGAAGGTAGCAGACAGACAGCGATGGACTTCACATGACAGGATTCACAACTTGGATTTTTGGCTTGGATCTTTATCAAAAGCTGATTCTTTTGATCCGTGGACCCTTACAGACTAAAGGAATATAAATAATCAAGAAACGGACACATTCGGGCTTAAAGAGCGGACTTAACCTAGGAGATTTTTAAGCTGTATTTGTATCTGTATGAGCATTTTTAAGATTTGCTGCAGGTTATAGCAGAATCACTAGCACTCGACATGTCAGGAGGATGTGTGTGTGTGTGTGTGTGTGTGTGTGTGTGTGTGTGTGTGTGTGTGTGTGTGTGTGTGTGTGTGTGTGTGTGGGGCCTGATGAAAGGAGCATCATGGTGGCTGTTCCACCAGTGTATGAATGTGCGTCAATGTTAGTTTCTGTTTGAGCACTTAGGCTTAGGTTTAAGAGGTTTCATACATCCAAAGAACTTCTATAAAAACTCGAACAGGCGTTAAATTGGGGCAGGCGTTTATTTGTCAAAATGTGTTCCCACACCAGGCCAGTAAACAGGATAGGCGGCTATTTGGGACTCGGCTATTAATTGAAGTTTTACGGTAGTCAATACAATCATTTTGAGATCTAAAGCATGCTACAGGCACTGGAAGATAATAAGTGACGTTTAAAAAAGAATGCTGGATAAAGACTAACCCCAGACATGCAAGAGTGCAGGAATAAATAGACAGACTAGACAGACATGCCACAGCTCTTCCATTATACTCTATAAAAAGGACAACTCTCCCCCCCCTTTCACTGACTGACTGAAGCTCAGACAGTTTCAAGCAAGTGAAAAGTAACAGTGCCACTTTTTGTGGTGGGTTATGAGGGATTTGTTCCTGTACAATTCCAAATGTTAATTGTATCACTGGGGCATATTTCTCCTCCTCCTCCTGCCAGTGAGAGAAAGCGCAACAGATGTTGAAAAGAACCATGGCACAAAGGAGAAGCCAGGATGCATTGATGCACTCAGCATATCAGCGCGTCACTGATCAGAGGAGGAGGATGTGTTTTGGCGTGAGAGGATATGAAATAAAACATGTATGTGTGTGTGTGATATCTGTGCACTGTGTCATGTGCAAGTGACTGAGACAATGAAAGACAGAGAGGAGGGAGAAATATGCTAGCTCTCAATGACGAGCAGTGCTGCTGTAGCTGAATATGGATGAGAGCCAGAGCCCCAGAATAACGTGCAGCTCTCTCCCAGGCATCTCCTGCCTCATGCTGTCTTATATTAGCATGATGGCTGTGGGCTTCTCGTCTGCTCTGAAGATGAAAGACACTAAAATCCCTAACTTCTAAGATGGTTAGTAGTTAAGTTAATACACCATTACTTTCTTGATTAAAAGCCGCTGCCAAACAAGTTCACGCAGTGATGATTCACTGCCAGGTAAATCTCTGTATTCGCAGGATACCAGTTTTTAAATCTGGCGTCCATGACAACATTCCCATGCTGGTGAACCAGTAGTGATGTGTTTTACACCAACTAGCAATGACTGGTTTGCCACAGCTAGAGGGGGGAGCAGCCAGTCAGTGTGACAGAGTCTATACATCAGAAATAAGTGTGACAGTGTGTAATTTCCACAGGGGGGAAAGAGTACTTAAATATTCTGCTTTAGTAAAAGTACGATTACTTTGATCAACCTTTACTAAAGTACCAGTAAAATTACTGGTATAAAAATATACTCAAGTAAAAAGTAGCTCATTAAAAATTTACTCAGAGTAAAC
>NC_060152.1:31014036-31073917 GCF_021292245.1 Micropterus dolomieu | reverse complement strand
CACTGGAAGATAATAAGTGACGTTTAAAAAAGAATGCTGGATAAAGACTAACCCCAGACATGCAAGAGTGCAGGAATAAATAGACAGACTAGACAGACATGCCACAGCTCTTCCATTATACTCTATAAAAAGGACAACTCTCCCCCCCCTTTCACTGACTGACTGAAGCTCAGACAGTTTCAAGCAAGTGAAAAGTAACAGTGCCACTTTTTGTGGTGGGTTATGAGGGATTTGTTCCTGTACAATTCCAAATGTTAATTGTATCACTGGGGCATATTTCTCCTCCTCCTCCTGCCAGTGAGAGAAAGCGCAACAGATGTTGAAAAGAACCATGGCACAAAGGAGAAGCCAGGATGCATTGATGCACTCAGCATATCAGCGCGTCACTGATCAGAGGAGGAGGATGTGTTTTGGCGTGAGAGGATATGAAATAAAACATGTATGTGTGTGTGTGATATCTGTGCACTGTGTCATGTGCAAGTGACTGAGACAATGAAAGACAGAGAGGAGGGAGAAATATGCTAGCTCTCAATGACGAGCAGTGCTGCTGTAGCTGAATATGGATGAGAGCCAGAGCCCCAGAATAACGTGCAGCTCTCTCCCAGGCATCTCCTGCCTCATGCTGTCTTATATTAGCATGATGGCTGTGGGCTTCTCGTCTGCTCTGAAGATGAAAGACACTAAAATCCCTAACTTCTAAGATGGTTAGTAGTTAAGTTAATACACCATTACTTTCTTGATTAAAAGCCGCTGCCAAACAAGTTCACGCAGTGATGATTCACTGCCAGGTAAATCTCTGTATTCGCAGGATACCAGTTTTTAAATCTGGCGTCCATGACAACATTCCCATGCTGGTGAACCAGTAGTGATGTGTTTTACACCAACTAGCAATGACTGGTTTGCCACAGCTAGAGGGGGGAGCAGCCAGTCAGTGTGACAGAGTCTATACATCAGAAATAAGTGTGACAGTGTGTAATTTCCACAGGGGGGAAAGAGTACTTAAATATTCTGCTTTAGTAAAAGTACGATTACTTTGATCAACCTTTACTAAAGTACCAGTAAAATTACTGGTATAAAAATATACTCAAGTAAAAAGTAGCTCATTAAAAATTTACTCAGAGTAAACATTACTTTTTCAACCTCCTAAAATAACTTATTTACACTGATTTTAATTAAATCGCAGTTTTTTGCTATTTGATAAGGGCACAAAGCCATATCACGCTTTCAATTTAGGTTGGTTTGACAGGTGGAGCTTGGCTCCTCTTAATAAGACATGACATGCTGTTTTTGCCATACATTTCTATTTTTTCGTAATATCATGGATCATAAATCAGGAGTGTCAGGCTTCATCTACTCCGACAATCACCGACGGTCCTCAGCGCGGATCTGTTACTGTCACTCAGTAACAGATATGATTTAAAATGTAGTGAAGTACAATACTTCAAACAAAACATACTTAAGCAAAAGTAAAATTACAGATTATAAAAACTACTTTAAAAAGTACAAGTACACAAAAAAACAACTCAATGACAGTAACGTGAGTAAATGTAATTCGTTACTTTACACCTCTGGTAATTACTCTGACTGTCAGAGGGCGGAGACAAAGGTTCCACACTGCAGGTTAAACTATGTATCTGAATACTTCTTCCACCAGTGCTAAACACTCAGAATACAGCTGGGGCTGACGAATGTTAGGTATTTGGTCATAAACCAGACTATTAGAAATATGATTTTTTTTCCCTGAAGATGGAGCTAGATGAAGAGTTATGGATTGCCAAAGTGATTGCAATTGTTCTTGAGGGGGGCATATATTTGAGTAGCATGGCAATTCATCCAACTGTTGAGGTATTTCAGTCTATACCAAAGGGGTGGACTGCCTGGCCGACCAACATCTCTATCTTAAACACCGTTAGCATGGCTAAAGATACTAAAGACGATATAGGCTATGAATGTTGTGTAGACTTCTTGGCTAATAACCATGATAAAAGTCAACTAGGGTAAATCTGAAAATGATTCAAAGCAGAGTTATGATCCACCACATCTCCTCTGCACATGTAATTAACCCAGCAGCACATAATTACCTCCACCAAGGAGGTTATATTTTTTGTGCCATTTATGTCTTTGTGTGCCTGTCAGCAGGATTGTGGACTGGTCCAATCATGAATTCGGTGGATGGGTGTAGAAAAAAATAAGGCATCAGCTAGAAGCAACAATATTTTGAAATACTGTAAGTTTTGTAAATATATCCAGAAATATATAGCGGTTGCTCTTGCAGATTTCTCGTGACCCATGTGTTTGCCCTTGTGTACTGTCTAACACAAGGAAACCAACACTAGAGTGGATCCAGACCTGTACTGACCGCATGTTCTGTGCATATTGGCCTTTACTAGGATTGGATGATGAAAAGTAATCAAAAACAAAATTCAGAATCTCTTAACCTAATATTCCCATGTTATTTCAGTTTTTTTAATCATACGAATATTTTCCCCCGTGCGTGTTCATGTACTTTCCCCTTAAAAGATAGAAGTTGTTAGCTTGCGCTAACCGCCTTCACTTTCCAGCAGTTGGGGAAGCAACAGAGACTTTTATTTTAACACACTGTGACCTGCACTGTAAATTTTAGAGGTGCTCCGATCAGGATTTTCTGGACCGATCACTGAAAGCAGTATCAGCCGATACCGATCACTGGGTCAATTTGAAGCCTTTTATTTATCATGTAGCATTATACAAAGGATTTTTCCTGCATAGAGAAATTTTTGGCACCCCCAAAAGACATTTTAGCGAGTGCAAAAGGAAAATCAGCAGCGCCAAAATTTCAAAGTTTTCTACGTGACGCCTGCCTGCTAATCTCCGCAGGGAGATTTTGATCCGGTAACCTTCATGCAGCCGTGTGCATAGTTGCTTGTCAAAGTCACTTTTTGTGAACCGACCAATCACAGCCTGGAGTAGGCGGGGCATTAAAAAAAGGTTGAGGCCAAGTTTAGAAATGTTAAACTCGTTGTTTTGGAAGCATGGTTATTATTATTGTCAAGTTAGTAATTTGCATAAACAAATGAGAGACTAACCACTACGTAGAGCATTTTTCTTGCACAATAATTTAATGACCACAAACAAGCCACAAAAATGAAACCATTGTTTTGCACAACTGGAATTAATATTATAGCTAATAATGGTAAGCTATAGTAGCCTATTATCTGAAATTACAGTTAGCACTAATCAAACCTTAACGACAGTGGTGTAGGCTAATATCAGAAAATGGTTTTATTTGTGAAACAGCTGAATCAACTATATATTAGTGTGTGTATGAAGGTCATCGCTATAATGACTTCTGCATATATTTATAACACGATATAATGCGTCCATAAGACATTATAACAGTTGTTATAAACACTTACAAACATGCATTAGGCGCTATAGCAAAGTTCATAACGTATGACGACGTTTTGATTTAATGTTTTATAACTAATAGTAATACCAGTTTATATCCATGTACGGCAAGAATCTCCGACCATGTTCCAAAACACATTATAACCACCGACTCTGCCTCGTTATGAATACACTTTAGTCACCATTTACAATTAGTGATATAAAATGGAATAATAGCTTATAGTAATGTTTAAAGTTATATAGCACATCTTTGTTTGCTTTAAGTAAAGTGTTAAAATATCTATCCCTGTATAATGTATAATATATATATTATACTATACATTATACACACACAGTATCGCATATGTGTGTGTGTTCTGTATATAGCAGAGAAAAGTGGGTTGTGTAACTATAAACAACCCTAGGCCCTCCTGGGACTCGCTGCGCTGTGTAAAAAAAAATTGATTAATAAAACTGTATTGGTGCCATAACCACAGCAAAGAGCTTGAGCCCGGAGTAACCTGCAGTATATACACACACAACTCCTTCACATACACACAACCGCATAAATACTTTCTCTCTAAGCTATACTCAGGTACATTTATCTATTTGTGGTATTAACTTATTGTTTGTGTGTGCGCGCTCAACATTGTCTCTTGCATGAGTCTGCGTTTGTAGACATGTGCCCAGGTTTGACCTACGCCAGAGATGGAGAGAGGAGGCGAGCAGAGGCCCCCCAGGGACCACAGACATACTACCTCACACCTGGCTCACCCACAGCAGAATTTGTTACTATAGCAACGTTCCCCTTCTGAACTTGGAGAAATAAATGTGCCTCTGTCAGGCCCCTCTGGCAGATCTGTCCACAGATACACAACATGGCAGCGCTACACATCTATGCCTAATAATCTTTTTGTCTCACACAGGCAAAGTCAAGCATTTAAGTCGGCGAATTATATTTCACATATACATTTTAAGTGCTATGTTCCCAAGTGATTTACAAATACAAGCTTGAATTTATATTCACACCAGTAATGCAAGCAGTTCGCAATGAATACAACTCCACTCTGCCGGTATACATGCTGTTCTTTCTGTATTCCCATCTCAGACTCAAACAATGCTCTTGGAGGAAACAGGAAGGGGTGAACCCTGCCCCCCCTACACCCCTCTACTCCCCTTCCCCCTCACCTACTCAACCCTACTTATGCTCATATTTGATTCCTTTATTTTTATCTCTCTGTCTACAATCATATACCTCAATCCACATGTCTTCATTATTTATC
This sequence comes from Micropterus dolomieu, assembly GCF_021292245.1. Lineage (NCBI taxonomy): Eukaryota > Metazoa > Chordata > Actinopteri > Centrarchiformes > Centrarchidae > Micropterus > Micropterus dolomieu. The sequence goes on along the minus strand of NC_060152.1, from coordinate 31,069,268 downwards.
GTCCTGGCATCCAGCCATCTCTTTCCTTCCCAACCTTCAATCCTCTATATTCTCCAAAGTCAGCATCAATGTATCCTCAGTGGGGTCACGGTACTTAACCTTTAACCACCACTCCCCTTTTTCCTCACACACCTTTCTAAAATTGTTTATCTTGCTGTTGCAGCTTAACATGTTCCTCTTTTCTTGTCCTCTTCTGCCCAGTTCCCCTTCCCCCAATCCACAAACACATACATCTGCGATCTCATGAACATCCTCTCCTCCTTCTCCTCTCTGTATTACAGTGGCACCATGATGCTTTAATTAGCGACTGTGGGATTTGTCGCTTGGCATCTTTTCCTCTCCTACTCTGCATTCAGGCGTTTTGCTCTGATAAACCACCATGCAACTTGAAATGCCAGCAGCAACAGTACCAATAACAGGGGACCGTGTTGAGGAAACTGGACCAGATCAGCACTGAGAAAACATTATCAAGCTCCCTGCATAAAATGGAATTACAGTGTTGACAAAACTCTTTCACCTCAAGCTTCATTTAGGAGCCGTTCTGAAAAGCTTTCGACCGTCTCACACAGTCCTTATCAGCAGATGCTCAATGTTCCATGATTCTGAGCATTTCTGGGATTGTGTTAGAAATCGCAGCCCCTTTCACTCATTCATGAAACCCTATAAAATAGACACTCATCATCTTACTTAATGCACAGTTTCCGCTTCCGGCACAAGGGACCTTATTTCAGAAAAATATGTACGGTGGTCATGGAGAGAGACAACTTATTTTTTTATCCTGTTTGAACTGTGCTCTGAATTACATATATGATGTTTGTCAGTTTAAAAGATCATTTTGTCTCGCACAATATACGTCATCAACATGTTAGCTAACGTTCATTGCTTGGTTGGTCCGTCTGGATAATTTTCTGAGATCGCTCGACTTTAGCTTTTGCATCTATAAAATGCAACCTTGTGGAAATGCTTGGGTACTTATTTATAGTACACACATTTCACACTTCAGACGCTAAAATAAAATAGTCCACAGTATATTTAGTGCACTACATAGGGAATAGGAAGTGAATTAATTCTTGACCTTAGAAATAGCAGTCAGGAAAACCTCAAGGTTTATTTAGTAGCTGTTCTGCAGCTTTAAGCTTGCAGAACAGCTACTGCACCTTACAGCGTCGGACAGTTGAGTTTGCTCAACTGCCGTGAAAATGTACATTCAAACGTTCCATGTTTCTGAGAACCTCTATGACCTCTCATCTGTTTCACAGTGCTTTGTTCACATCATATTTATATACAGACAGGCTGGGCAGTTTGGCCAGGTTAAAACCACAGTCATCAAAATGCCCAGATATTCATCTTTAGAGAAGAATCCAACTAGCCAGCCTGCAAGTTGACAAACATGTTAGTCTGTATATGAACCAGTCAGGCAATTAGCATGCCAAACAGTCAGCTAGTTCTACCCAGTGGCCTGTGATGATTCATGAGTGATGGGCCTCATTGCACACAGCAGCACCACCTCTCATTTGTCATGGATCACTGAAATGAATAATTACACTTAATCACCTCTGTTTCCCTGCTTGCTCGCTGTCCTCTCTCTACAGTGGAGTCATACTGTGATAATAGTTAATCCAGCAGTGTGTCTTTCGTGAGACGACACTTCCCTTATCGTTCTCTTCTTAAAAGGGGACATGTAAGACACGTAATAAGTCCTTATTAAGTTTGTGATTAAGACGAGAACTAACAGAATGTGGCTGTCATAAAATATTCTTCACCACTTCCGTGTCAGCTGGCGGTGGACAGAGATACTCACAACAAACAAGAATACATTTGCCTGATTCACTGTTTAGCAGAGTCACCAGGCACTGGTCAGATGCAGTGCAGCGCTGGCTGCTTTATCTAGGATGTGAACTTTTGGATAGGTCAGGCAGAGAGGGCCTGTCCCACTCAGTGTGTGTATTAATAGCAGATGTGTCAGATCCAGAGCAGACCAGACATCTGCCAGATCAACCTGGACTGTTGTTAGGGAAACGGAAGGAAATGGAGAAGATGAGACCTGGAGAGGACAAGTCAAAATGGAAACATCTCACACTGAGGTTGAAAACAGATACTGGTACAGAATATGGCAGCATGCTCTGTGTGACATATCACGCACCTCTTTTGCCTTCAGCTCATAACACACTGACCATGCTGTAAACCCTGGCTACAAATCAAGGTAGTGGTGGAAGAAACAGCTGCACAGTGTAGCTATCCAGGACATAACAGTGTTTCTCACATTTTCCAGTGGAAACACTGGTGCATCATGATACTTTATCACTGCAAATGGGCAGCAGTGACTGCTGCATGATAAGCTAATTAAGAGCACACATTCACACTTCTATGGGTTGGATGTTATGCAACTTAATCCAGAGTTTATCTGGTAGGGATAGAAAAACAACTAATACAGTGATTTATAAAGTATCTGTGTCAGATGAGGCTTTAGCATACTTCAGCAACAGTGACCTGATTGACAGACAACCTGCAGCAATTGGTAGCAACAGATCCTCTCTGACCAGCCAACAAGCTGCTGTCTCAGAGGTGGTGGTGTGTGCAGTTGCAACATACAGTCATTAACTCATATCAGAACAGAAGCATCCATCTAATACTACACTATTACTGTCTTGTGTTAAATAAATATCATTATCTTGTAGAGAATAATGCAGTTGAATCATGTAACTTTTGACAAACTGAAAGGAATCGCAAAATTCGATCATAAAAATTAAACAGTAAGACGCGGAATAACTGTGGAATCTGCCAAAATGTGGATAAAAAAAACACAAACATAAAAATCTGCTTTTTCCTTCGCATTATAAGAGTTTGTTTTTACAGAACTTAAGCCAATTCTCAAAAGTGCAACCATATCGGCATCCCTCAAGGGAGCAGTGGCCAGCTGCTGTGCAGCCAGGGACCAACTCCAGATCTTAATCAGTGTTTGGTCAATGACTGATGTTTTTGATGGCTGGGGAAACCAGAGCACCTGGAGGAAACCCACGCAAACAGCCTGGGACACCCAGGGTTTGAACACGGGACTTTCTTGCTTTGAGGCCACCGTGTTGCCTAATACTCTACTTCAAAGTTCCTTATGTAAAGAAGGTGAACAGAAAACATTCAAGCAGGCCCAGTAAATCAAAAACAATTTGTGAAGTCCAAAATTGGCCAATGTTTCTCTAAATAACTGGAATTTAATATCAGTCAGAAAGTTTAACAGACTTCATTTGATTAATATGATAACTGAAATTATACTACTGTGTCACACTGGTTGGGTTCATCCAGCTGCTATAAGTCAACCTCCCTGATGAACCTGCACAATTCCTACTAACCTTTAATCAGTCGGTCTGATATGCTCAGTTATCAACTAGCACATAGTATTAGCACACGCCTCTTTTACCCCTCTGTGTGACAGGACAATGTGTGTATACTTCTGTGTCTGTACATGCACATCTTTTAATCCTGGTCGGTCATTACAAAATGCCCAGAGCAAAATGCAGCTCAAACACAAATAAAGGCGGTCAGAGCTGTAGTGTGTCAATGTGTTACATTCACAATCTAACCTACAATGTGAATTTGAATATTGTTGTGTGTGCCCTGTCCAAATCCATCCAAAAAAAGAGGAAGTAAGCCTTCTAACTGGTTTTTAAAATCAGCATGTCATTCACAGAAAAGCCACAGCTCCTCATTTTGCATCATATAGTCTTTTACCACAGTTATATTGATGGACTGACTGTAAACTCTGTATTATCATTATACACCAGGGTTCACTTTCAGTACACTGCTCAAAGGGGTACTAAGACAGGCTTACTGGGGCAGAGAGTGTAAATACTGAAGTTAAATCAGATAACATTTACACCAGTGTTATACTCCATCGCTTTTGTTGCCATCGGATATACTCTGATGGTAATGAACCAAAAGCCAGTAGGGCCACTGAAGGCTGAACGCCATTTAACACATCTGTAACAGAGTCAAAAGGACCAGCGTTTTATGCCAGAACAAACAAAAAATTGAAGGGGCTGTGATTTACATGTTTTCATAGATCAAATAATAACATGACAGAGTTCAGTCCAGACTAATTGGTCATAGTGGGAACATGTTTTTAGAACCTGTCTTTGCCATGCAGCAGCATAAACTACGCTATTACTTGAGCCCAACTCTATTAGAAACATTTACATTTTGGTCTTTGGCCCAGTGGTAGGAACCAGAAGAATGAGTTCCAATCAAAGCAAGCCAGTCTGTGTCAACACAGGACTGTGTAAGCGCAGTATCCTGCCTCGCTCTCATCCTCTCCTGGTCCAGTCCAAACAATAGCATGGATTAGCTGTTCTTCCCATCTACTGGCAGCAGCCAACAGTAACCAGGACTGCAATTAAGAGCCCCTCTGGCTGCTCTCGAGAGACACAGATCTAATCAGATCTAATGTCTCTGCAGGGCACAGGCACACAGAGCAGTCAATACATTGATATGGGTCATCAATAGCGACTCATTGACAGGAAGGGCTTTCCACCAGCTAAAGAGTGCCTAGAAGACAACATGTTGAACCTCTTAATAAAGCTTTAACCCTGTCTCCACTATCAGTTTGTAGATTAAGATAAGACACTTCCCTCTGTAATGAAACTACTAATTGTTACTGATTGCAGTGCATTTAATCCTGCCTCCTCTTTCATTTCTGTGAAGGCGATATGCAAAGACAAGGACTGTGGTTCTCAATTATACCGATGATATTAATATTAACTAAAAACACACGCTTGTTTTGGCTCCAAGTAAGTGCAGAAGAAGGGTTTCCCTCCCCAATGGATGGTCGCTAGAAACCCAAAAGTAAACCTCTCTGTGGCCTGGGTTGCACATCTACAAACAAAAAGCACTTTCACACACACACAAGGCTAATGGCTCTGACCACAACATCGTAAGCCCCACAACAGCCACTGCAACGTTTGACTAAACTGAACAGAAGATTACAGACAAAAGACACAGTATCAGAGAGTGATAATCCATGTGGTTCCAAGTACTCTCAACACAAAAACTGCAGAGGGCTGTGGTGGCCAAAAGTAGGACCTATGCAATTACTATCAGTGCCTATAAGTGCATTACACACAGCAGCCACCTGGCCGAGAGCACAGGCTGTTAGGTCCACAAAACAGCCCTGCATATGGACTATCAATAATTCTGACAACAGCCTCTTAGCACAACACAGATGGTGGTACACTACAAATTCATGGAATGGAAAGGGCATATTATACAGCAACATAACAGCACAACACACTATTGGCCTATGGGGTACAGGGCTGTACCTCACAATTACTCAAAAGGTTATTCTCTCAATTAGTAGTCTAATTTCCAAGTCATTGCTTTGTTATGATATTAAAATTAATAATAACAGACCCCATTTGTCAGATGCCTGATCAGAAAAATAAAGGATTTCTTTGACACACAGATTAATTTAAACATTGTTTGTCAACCCTTTCCCTAAAGTGGAGACCCAGTACTTTTACTTCATTTAAAACTTACATGGTTTTATTCCATCACTGGAGTAATATTCAGCAAGACAATCACTGGCAAATGTATTTTTGCATCAGTTTGGGTCAAGGAAAAAAAAAAATTTTAACAACTGACAGATTGTAACAACAGTCACAGATTGTAATGTTAGTTAAAGCCATTTCCTCACAGAAAATATAAACCAGCAGTATGTTACCATGACAGCAGCAGTGCAGAAAATCAATTTTAACTGATTAAACTTTATTGACTACTACTAATAGAAACATGTTCGCTGTGTTGATCATACTAATTTATCAGGCTTGTGTGGGGACAAACAGCATGGCTCCAGACTTATCTTTACTAGGAGCAGCGTTGTAGACCCCAACTTAACATTTTAGGGGCACATGCAGAAAATTTAGCAGCGCACACTTTAAATGGACCTGCAACGCAAATATTCACATTTTAACTGTATTACGGATAAATCCTTTGGTGATTAATACAGAAACTACAATGTGCTGTTTTATTTTGGTTCAGTCACATTTTCGATGAATGGTGCTTAACAAATGCACATAAGATAAAATAAGATACTTTTATGAATTTGACTCCAGGCCACACTACTCACGCAAACCACCAGACCACTAATTTTTTAGACTAACCACATTTGTTGATGTAACAGGTACCAAACTAGATATAGATTTGACCCCATGTTCATCTGGGTAGAAAAAGTTATCCACATTACAAAATACAATTTGGGACTGACCCTTAAAAGCAGCCTATCTGGACAGAGATTTCAGGGTGGCATTGGCTTTGGGTGCACCCTTAGAAACTCCCAAGAAATAGCCTTACACCAATCACAGTACAAATGTACGAGACTACACACAAATTTAGCCCACACTTTTAAAAAAAGAAAATGTGATATACAGAGTTTGTTCAAATAATTACCTTTACATTAAAGCATCAATCATAACAAAAGGGCCTATCCAAAAATGTCACACACACACACACACACACACACACACGTTCACTAAACTTGAACATAAGCTACAACAATGAAAGTAAGTAACGTTAGGCCTATTATGCAAAAGTACAAAAAGCTCTCCTATGGCCTACAAAAAACATGTGATTACCATGTTCACTAAGAAAGCAAACAGCACAAAAATAAAAACATCAATCTTTCAATAATACCTAGAAGATATATTTTACCCACAGAGATTAAGCAGCGCACAGGACTGCTGCCATGGTTACTACCCAGAGCATGTTTACTCGCACAGAGCTCGTCTGTCTGTCACATTAGAAGCGCAGAGAGACCCGCCCCATGGGTCCCAACAAGTATGCAGGCAGAGCGTAACTAAAACATGTTACCAGCTGCGCGGAAGTGGAAAACAGACTTATTAATGTCGCCAACGTATATTTGGGAGGGAAACAGAGAGAGAGATGCGGACACAGTGGATGCTGGATTCTCCTGCTTGGTATGTTATTGCTGCTGCTGGACAAGTTGTCAACTAACTAACTAACTAACGGCAGGCCAAAACGGCTCTCAGGACGCCGGGAAATCTGCCAGTGAAGACTCACTCCCTCATTGTTTTTCAACCATGTTTTTAACATGGAAAAATTTTTTTTTCAAATTTGCAGGTCACACATGTGCGAGTAGTTGTAAAAAGTACTGGCACTGTCTCAAAAAATGGTCAACCAACATTTGGTCACAGTCTGAAGACCTGAACAGGATTTGTGGTGCTGTCTTGCTGCTGCTGCCATCTTGACAAAAGTGCTCAGAGACGCTTTCGCTTCAAGTGTTTGTGCCTCTTCAAGTGTTTCGCATTCATAGTGCTGTGATAAACCTTTTCCAATTTACAAAGCACCACATTGTCTAAAATACACCCAAAGTTTAGATGGTTGTAGGAGAGATTTTTTAGCTGCAGCTTGTTCTCAGGGGGAGATCAATGCTTAGACCGAGCACAGAACTTCACTGCGATGCCTCAACGCGTGTTATGCAAATGGGCGTATTTCTGTGATCAAATACGTCTATCAGCCACCCCAGTCCTAACAGAGTACACTTTAGACTTGATATAGAAACACTCTCTATAAACGTTCCCCGCAGCATCTGTAGTCTCACTGGAATACAGTTTAATACTGGAAATAAAGACACAAGACAACTGATGAATAATTAAATGTATTTTTCTTTCACAATGAAGCCCACTTCATTTTGTTCAGCCCCTCCTGCCTTTCTAACAAATATGTCTAGATTAAAACAAATGTGGGCCAGTAGCCGCCCTTGCTCATGCTGCCTTCATTTTGATCCAAACTACATACCTGTAAAGTTTTGGAACAGCATCTCGCACAGTGTTTGACAAGATCTCTCCAAAGACAGACATAAAAACATCCGGCAAAGTTCTCAAAACCACTTTTACATCCAGGACCACATTTTGCCATGATGACACACACACACACACTAAAACTTGTGCCAGTCTATCTAACCCTACTCAGTTTGAATATGATTTAGTGACTTCAGTATGTTCAAGACCGAAGATAAATAACGATTTTTTCCATACATTGGACATTCCGTGTTTTATCCTGAGACAAATATTTGTGTCTTCTTTCCTTAATAGGAACCTGTTAATCAAAAGACTAAAACTTCACATTCACATGAGACGGAAAGATCTAGTCCTACACGGCCGATCATATGACAGCTCATATTACAGGTCAGTAAGCTTAACCAGCCGTGGCTTCTGTAAGAACCAAACATGAAGTGACCCCCAGATCCCTGTGCACCAAATGCAGCCAACAGCAGTAAGACATAACATGGACAATGTAGGATTTTTTAGCCAGCCATTCATTCAGACTCTCTTCATCTTTCATGATATTCCCTACATCACCTAGCTCCAATATGAGGTGAAGTTTAATTCATTTTGAACAATTGCTCAAAGAGCACAGGGCAGTTCCACAGAGCAGTATCCTACTTCCTTCACAGTCAAAGAGTGAACCATAGCAAGTTCTATGGTAGTGTGTAGTTCAATCAGAATGTAACCACAGTTTCCTCATTGCCTCTGCCACACCTCTAAAGTTTGTGAGAAAGGGGAAGCATATAATACCTAGTTGACTGCCTTAGAAAGCATATTCTATGAGCATAAACAATCATGAGAACAGATTCAGACTCCTTCGGGATTAGCACCACATGGACAACCACACCAGACAAAAAAACAAGCTTAACTGGGTACATCTCATTACGCAATTCAAAAGCTGGTCATCCCATGTTTTTGCCATCGTTGAAGCTACCTGATCTGAAAGCCATCAGTCATGGAAGGACACACAGTCTGTCTGTCTGCACTCTGTCAGCCCTCATAGAAAATCAATGAGCCAGTTAATTTAGTGCAATGGGACACCCATGGACTTCAGTGCTAGTAGAACTGACCTTGTAGCACATGGCCTATGGCAGCCTGCGAAGTGTCAAATACTGTGTCAAGTACAGCATTCTGCTACTGGAACAAACACACACCCTGATAGAAGTCCAACTCGGTATATTCTGTTGCACAGGGCCCTGGCACATGATTGATGGCTGTTTTGGATTGAGGCTGACCAAACACAAAAACAGACCATGGCGAACGGTTCAGGCTCTGTAAGCAAACTAACAGATCAGGTGTTACAGCAAATGTGTGAAACAGGTGCTAGCCATACTGCCAACCTCATTACAGCACTGTGCTGAAGCTGGGTTTTAACATGACTTTGATAAAGATGCCCTGCACAGTTTGATGCCAAAAGCCTGTGCTCTGACACAGAGACATGCTTTTTGGGAAGGTGAGAGTGTTTAATAAGTGGACTGGATACCGAGATGGTGCCATAGGCAGCAAGCCTAGTCCATCCAACTCAAAACAATCAATGCATCATACAAGATAAAACAGAATCTGTGCCTGTGTGAAAGCACCAGACTTTCGTAAACAGGCTGAAACAACGATCTAGCTCACATCCTGTCTGGTAGCACTGCACTGCAACTCTCTAGCATTTTCTAATTAACAGTGTGACTCATTTCATTACTTTAGCATCATTCATCAGCCTACATGTTTTGCATACCTACGGCTGGAGCATCATACTCATCACCCAGCAGAATTTCTGGTGCAGAGTATGCGAGAGATCCACAACTGGTTGTCAGCTTTTTCCCCGGCTGAAACTTGTTACTGAATCCAAAGTCAGTGAGCTTGACCAGCCCTTGTTTCTCGAAGAACACCACATTCTCTGGCTTGAGGTCCCTGTGCACCACATGCAGCCGATGACAATAGGAGATCGCGTGGACAATCTGGGCAAAATATTTCTTAGCAAGCTCTTCATTCAGACCCTCCTCATGTTTCATGATGTAGTCAAACATATCCCCTCCATCGCCTAGCTCTAAGATGAGGTAAAGCTTGGTCTGAGTATCTATCACTTCATACAGGCGCACAATGTTGGGGTGCTGGACCAGCTTCATGCAGCGGACTTCCTGGAAAAGATGGCCAGTGGCCACGGCGTCTAGCTTAGTCTTGTCGATCACCTTCACTGCCACTTTCTCCCCAGTGAAGACGTGGCGTGCCAGCTTGACAACAGCAAAGTGGCCACGGCCCAGTGTCTTGTCGAGGTCATACAGGCCAGCGATCTTGCCATCATAGCCCCGCTTGAAGCCTGCCATAGCTGGTGAGGGCGATGGGGAGAGGGGAGCCCCCACTGTAGGCAGCAGCAGGTTTGCTGAGTCCTGTGTGTCCAGCTTAGCTCAGTTCATCGAAGGCTGAAGGAGAAACCCATGGCTCCATCTTCCTAAATGATAAAAGACACACAAAATTGCTACTGATTAAAAAAAAAAAATAGACATATTACTTTACATTTGCAAAGTTCACCATAATACTGAATAAAAGCTAAATAAAAAGCTAAATAAGCCCAAATACATTTATAACACTCCCAATGTTCACCTCATTGTTATATTTGTCAGACAATACTAATGTATCTGTCCCCTCCCTTCACTCGGAGTGAAGCATTGAGCAGAATCATGATTTGATATATTACTGAATGGAAGAAGTTCAAGCCTATTGAACAAAAACACAAGCAAGATAAACATAGGCGCAAAATCACCTGTACGTTAGCGCATAAAAACTTGGATAGTTAACACCAAATCCTCAGCGACGTTAAGTTAACGTTACGGCTTGTTTTGACAGGATGACTGCTGGACTCACGTTAGCCAATTTATCCTGATGCGCTGCCTCGTGCTGCTACAATTAACCTAGTAAAACTTTCCTACAACAATAATAAAACACTTCCAACTGTCGCACGTATGCAGATGAGCTGCTACCACAGCTGAGTTTGACAAGACTATCTGTCTGTCCACTGTCAGCTGCATAACGGGCCCAGCGGTAACACAAGCGACTAACGTTAGCCTAACGTTACCAGAGGCTAGCTCGTTGTTCATTGATTGGTCAACGTTAGCTTACTGGCTGACAAACGTTAACAGCTTTCGTTTTTTAACGTTACAACGTCACCCGCTAATTCACAAACCCGCCCCAACAGTAACTTACTCTCCACACGAACACGTTTAGCCGTGTAACAGAGCGCTAGCCTTACAGGTACACAGGTGCTGCTTTAAATACCACACGGCTAGCCATAGTTAGCATGTAGCAAGCTAAAGTTACTACGGCTCGCTCAGCTCACCTCTCCAGCTTCTCTTCGGTAAACATAAAGCCCCGAGTCCGGTCTTTACCGGGTGCCTCGCGTCCTTTCGAGCGCTCTCTGTTGAAGCTTATCGCAATTTATCAGACAAGACGAGGATGGTACCGCCTCTTCGAGGTGACCGCGGCACTCAGAAGGTGCCTATGCCCGGGGATCATCCGTAAAACGAGGCATTGCATCGTTGGCAACGGCAGCCCTGATCGGAATCGTTGTATCCTCCCAGTCGAGGCGGTGGGGATGTGACTGTGATGCTACCTTCACGTGCTGAGGAAAAGTGTCCGAGTTTTTTTACGCAAACGCGTGGGACATCACACACGCTCGGGAAATTATTTCTACTACTGTTGAAGAGATATGCGTCACAAATGGTTAATACGTTAATTAAAAACATACTATACAACGCCAAAAATCTCTCCCTTTAAATCTACAATAAGTAGACTGTGACCGAAACTAAGGTTTCTAATTTGACCGTTTTGATTTTTATTGATATTACATTAAAATGCGTTTACGGGACAAGATGTATTTTTACATTTTGGGAGCTCGGAGTCAGGTCGTTACGAGGACCACTTGAAGGCAGCATAAGCGCATCACCAACCGCATTCGACTCTGACGTCAAACAAAGTCTTTTAATTGGGAAAGGTTGCTGAAACAGTCTGTTTGCACAACAATACATCTAATGTCTAATTGAGAAAGGTGTGGCAGTTTAGCCGTAATGAAAGGCAGCGTTTTTAATTGCTGTGTTTTAAGATAAGCATAGCAGGACGCGTCTGACATGTCGACCAAATAGCCAATAATTTAACGCAAGGTGACAACATCCGACAACACCTGATGTGGTGATCATCCTTACATATTATCATATTATCATAATAGTTATACTACACAGATTTACACAGCCTACGTTTTTGTGCAATGGGTCCGTCCATGGTCTTCCCAATAAACGGCGTGCAGTGACACCTAGTGACGGACCACCGTAAATTTGTTTTGGCCTTCACTTGACTTTCCTGAGTCTGTTCCTTCTCTGATTGGTTGCTGCTGTGACTTTGAAAGAAACATATGGTCTGATTTTGGCGGCATCCCTGGTTCTTTCCGCATAGAGAAGAAAAATTCAAGGCTGAGATGTCTTTTTAGTTGAGTTTTCAACATGTTCCTTAACAATACGTTTTTGTTTCTGTTTCGCTTTCTCACAAAACAATGTTTCCCCACAGCAGTTTGCTCTCATTCGCTTTTTGCAAGATATTATAAAGTATCAACTTAACCAATTTTCATTGCCCTTAGGGTTGTGTACTGTATTTGCAGTAGTAACATTAAATAAAATATATATTTAAATATATACTTAACTTTCTGACCAGTCATCATCTCTATCCTGGTGGTGGTGGTCTTTTCTGGGAATATCTTTCAGAGGAACAGTGTTTATGTCTCCAGGTAGAGTACAGACACTTGGAGAGTGTACAACAAGTTGCTCTATAACAAGCTGTTCTGGAAGCTTATTGTGGACACCATCTGTGGGTATTTGAGTGTGAAAGACAAGAACATAGTGAGCTAAACTTTCTAGACTGTAGGCCATGCCTTTAATATTTATGCATACTGAGATTTCAAGATCTAATAATTTCATGTCGTGTCACACACACAAAAAAAACAATAGCCTACTGGCAGTGTTGCTTGCTTTTCTGTTTTTAAACTCAAGATGGGAGTGTTGCTTTATATTTGATATGTCACCACACTTTGTAGGCTACTTATACATTGTTCCCTAAATAGGAATTACAGTTTGAGATTTACTGGAGTTTGTTTAATTTTTTTTGCAAATGATCATCTTATTACATCTTTTCCCTTCACTGAGCCTTCAGAAGAAACTCATGAGAGTGTCACTTAAAGGTATCATAATGAACCTAAATCATAGCGTAATTTGACATTGTATTATGAATATGCAATGCCTTTTGTTTTCTTATTTTATTTGATTTTGCACTCTGCAGACATGCTCGTGTGCATCCATCCATCCATCCATCTTCATCCGCTTATCCGGGGTCGGGTCGTGGGTCCTGTAGAGACCTTCATCGTTTATTATTAACATTGCAACTCAATGCAGAATTTTTGGGTAGTTCAACACATGAAATATAAACTGCATGGGGCTTTTAAACACAGGTGTAAACAATAAAATGAATGATGGCTGAATTCAGTTTAGCTGCTTCGGTTTCAGGGTGCTGGTATTGTGCATGCTGGCTCACTGTCACACTGTCATTGCTTAATGAGACACTTGAAGCAGAGCCATCGGTTATGTTAGTAACACCTGTGCTTTCCAATGAGACAGTTAAAAGTCAAAATGTCTGCTGTGGAAAAAGGACTGTGGCGACAAACTCTTTCCCAAAAAACATAAACAGATATCTGGGTGTCTGAATCGTCTTTCAATGCAGATGAATTTTAAAATACCAAGTTGGTTTAAATAACAAACTACGTGTCTCACATTGTGATTCAAGTCTGCAGACGAAGCTTCAGTTTATTGCTGTCTTTCTTTGTATTTCACTAAGTCTGCTCTGTCCATTCTGCACATTTTATTTATGTAAAGGTTTGAACTGAATTCCTCAGTAGGGAACACAGTAGGGAAAACCGCTCTTATGGATGAGTGGGATTTCCTGACCTAACTTTTACGCAAATGTGCATTCCCATTCTGTTCAAATGAAACAAGCTCCTGTGATTTGATTGTAACATATTATTGATCATTTTTAAACCATTATTTTTACTCCACTATATTTATTTTACAGGTTAGTTAATACTTTAATTTAATGAATTTTTAATATATGTTACAGGATTATTATTACTCTTGCTCCTACTTTTACTTAAATAAAGGCTCTTAATATTTATTTTCCGACGGTATCAGATCAGCAAGCACAAGTCGCAATAATTATCAATCGCACATGTGACAATTAGAGGGGACATCGCGAGATCTGAGCACGGGATTTCCCTCGGCGGTAGGTGGAGACTGGACTCAGCAGAGTGGAGTCGGTATCCAGGCAGCTGCTCTCTCTCTCTCTCTGCCTTTCTAACAGCTAGGCTAGCTCGTAAACAACACCAAAAAGCCCCGACTGTGTCTCGGAGAATGTAATGACTGAACACGCAGCTGTTTTCTCTAATAGTGCCAGTATCTGCCTGTGTTCTTCTTTTCATTTCCACTACATGTCTCGTGTTCCTGTTCAGGACCGTCTCTGCAGCGTACTGAGGCACTGATGCTGCCTAAATGAGCTAACCTGTCAACTGTTTCCAAAGACAAAAGCAACATTTTCACTGGGACCTGAGGTAAGATTTATAGTACAGATAATGGTTTTACTTGTTTATGTGCAACAGAAAGGGGTTGTATCTATACAATTCTCTCAGCCTGACTGTCACAGCGCTTTACCTTTGCAGGTGTTGGTAAATCTCAGATGAGTGTGTTCGTCTGCTAAGAAAGAGGTGTCCAGCTGACATACAGTCACAGTTCAAGATATGCTTATAGATGTGTGTATAAAAATATAAAACCTTGTCTAGAAAACAATTTCACCAATGAATGTGTGTGTTCTTTAACTTCTTAAGTGCTGTTAATATCATGCACCTCTAAAATATCATTTAAAATATACTTAAATAATTTAATGAATGAATGAGTATTTATCAACAGTATTTACTGTGTCCAAATATATATTTTGAGTGGATTTTAATCACTATTATAATAATTTAGCTTCATTGTGCTGCATTGCAACTGGAAAGTGTGAGCAAATGACAACAGGCTGCTAGGTTAATTTTTGTTGACAAGGGGTCTCCTTGTCTCTTCCACAGTAATAACACGCAGTGCTTAGAAAATTAAAATACCATAATGCTGCTTGTGTGGTATTTATGGTCCATCACCTTCCAGATGAGACATTATTTCATGTCCTTCGAGTTTGTTATATTCCTCAGAGGGTTCTCTGACTCAAAGATCTACCCTGAAATTTACTGAAATTAAACTGATGTGGTTTATTTTAATCCCCCTCCCAAAATTGAAAAATACATGTTTTACAGGCTGTTCCACAGTCATATGAGGCTAAGTACCTGTATCTGTATCTTGCTGGATTATGTTTTTTGATTGGCTGCAGTGGCTTAGTTTAGGAAGCGTTCGCTGTAAATTAACGTAAAATCTTGTCACATCTTGATCAGGCTACATCCCCACATAATTCGTCAATTTCTTTTGTTCTCCCTGCCCTCTTTTTATGTGTGAAAATAGTGGAGACGTTGAACGGGGTCTTGTGTTACAGACCCGGAGCTCTCCCCATTGTACTGTCACTTTGATCTGCATTTCTGCTCTTGTCTTTGGGAATAATTCAAAGCCGTTGTTCTTGCAACTTTTCACAGAACTGAAACGCTGACTTGTGCAGGAGACGATGAGTTTGGATCACCCTCTGTGAATGCTTTTGCATTTTCAAGGGAAAAATATGCTTGCAGTCTTGTCTCTAAAATAACTGATATTCATGTATTTCCACATCCCCTAACTGCTGAGCAGAATTGACTTGCATGGCTTTTCAAATGTGGCAGAGCGGATACACTCACACAGTGTGGGGTTCAGTACTTTTTTGGAAAACAGATCATGCATTAGGATAAATCTCAAAACAAACTTTTGCAAAGGTGCACATAAGTCTCTGCAGAGAAATTTATAACGTAAAAGTCATTTCTAAGAGGCTTGTGAAGGAGCTGATGTGTATGCGCCTCAAATCTTCAGTCCTGTGTTTCTGACAATTGCAATGCAGGATTTCTGGCACAATGGCCTCTATATGGATTTAAAAGACGTGCATCTAATAACAAGCTGTTGTCATTCTGGGCTGTATCTACTTGAAAGTCTCCAATGCAACAAGTGACTTTTTGTTTTATTTTCCGAGTTTAAAAATTGATGGCCAGTTACATGATTTCTTGGCCTTTTCAATATATTTTGTTTGGTAAATGTAGCCACCTCTGTTGCACATGTGAGTGCTTTGTGCTGTTACACGTCTACAATGTGTTGCTTGTTGAAGTTTGTTTTCTAGTGTGGAATGGGCTCATTGTAGCCCCTTATGGCCTTGGAGGAAAACCTCACCCGCTACACCTGTGGTTGCACCAACCATTAAGTACCAGTGGGTGCTTTTGGCCCTCTGGTCTCAGCGGGCTGTAATGATGTAATGAGGCTGCACTGGAAAACATACTCAGACAAGCAACGCGATTTATGCTTTATCGGAAGGGTTTCCAAATAGTATTTTTGGGTTTTACCGGAGAACAGATTTCAAGGATTAAGGGGTTAGTTTAGAAAACGGACATCTGTACACCCCCACCTGCGATAAAGAGCAGCACACAGCTGCTTCCCTAAGCTTGTCTATGGGAACTGTCTCCCACGCATTGGATGAGAATCCTGAATGAGGTAGACCTCTATGTGCATAAGGCCTGTGCAGATGTGTAGACACTTGACTCTATCCTTAAATCTAATTCAGGCTTAAACATCTGTTGGTTTTCAAAGAAATTCAAAACTCATGTAAATTAAATGAATTATCTGATTGTCAGAAATCTGTTGTGAATTATGTAGATTATAATTTGGAGTCAGAGTAATGAACCAATGAAATAGTTTGCAAGCTTTTGGGCACTTGCAAGTCTAAAGATTCAGGTTTCTAACTGACTTAATATTTTATTTGGTCTGCCTAAGGTGTCAGGGACAAGGAGAACACGATGGTCACAGGCTCCATCCAGATAAGAAACTATAGATTCAGATTCAGCTGTAAAGGTGGTAACAATTATTTTGCGGTAACGTGATTAAACATTTTAATGTCCTCTGACCTGGTGTGTCAGTCATTACAAACTCACGCTGTGCATCCAAACTTTGTTCAAACCCACAGAACTTGATTTTCAATTCTAGTGGAGATCCCAAAGCTTCCAGAGATACCAAATATATCAGGCAGTTTCAAGGCAAAGTGTGTAAATCGATGCACAAAACATTTGGAGTATTTCCATTTACTGCTTAAAACCACCACAAGGGCAGTGATGGGGGCAGACTGGATCTCACTGGGATAGCTGAAAAGAAATATTACAAATATAATACAGAAGTTTCTGATACAGTTCTAGTTTTGAAACTTGGTTTAACTTGTCTCTGTGTTGATTTCATGTCCTTTATATTAGCCTGAGATTCTTTCTTGGTTTTGTCTTGGGAGCAACATTAATAATCAATGGGATTTTTCCTTTTTTTTGTATGTGTGTATCTATCAAATAATCTTGTTTCCAGCACCAAATTACCTTAATCTCCGTAAAACCAAATGCCTGCATTAGGCAGATCTTAAAGGGTGTGTGATGTAAATTTAATGAAAATATCTATTTGTGGGCTGTATCTTTTTTCTGTTTATAAAAGACCAACAGAGTGGAAAGCGTTTCCATAAGCAAACGTGTTCGGCCTCCCGGTAGCTAGCAGGTAGCTCCACACTGTAGCTGCAGGAGCTAACGTTAGCTTGATTGAAGACAGACACGATGAGCTGCTTAACAACTCTGAAACTTCCCTTATAAGCTTACCTTGGAGATTCCCACAACTTTTTGCCACCTCTCTGTCATTTACATGTAACATCTGCAGAGCTGGTAGTTTAGGCCAATATCAAGCCTTTGGTTTGAGGTTTTGCGTGACACAAATTCCCTGTACATGTCCACCTGGTCCGTGCAGACACGGGACTATACCTGCGGACTAACGTGTGTTTCAGTGTTTGCAGACACTTAATGTGTTATAAACAGAACTGTTGCTGTGTCTCACAGCAACAGTTCTGTCTCTGTTTGCACCCTTCCATAGATACACTTTCTATTTTGAGTTCACACTGACAAGTATGGGATACTGCAGTGCACTATGAGTACCAGGTTGGTGTACTCTTAACGGTCAAAAAGTTGAGTGTGGAACGCTAAACACTCCTAACCCTCAATGGTCTCCATCTTGGCTATGTAGCAGAAGGGGAGGGATGGCCAACATATTTTCAAACTTGTGAAAATTGACAGCCGAGGAAGCTGCAGTGGTTGCTATTGTAAAAGTAAGATTACGTTCATTTTTAATAAAATTGAAGTGGTAATGTGAGCAAACGAGCCTGCAGATATGGTTACAATTTGCCTTTAAAAAGAGTGCACCACATCCATGTTTGATTTTAAACAACACTGCCATGTCGAAATTCACACTACGCAAGTAAATACATAGTGTACACAGTGTACTGCATGTTAGTGTACTAACGAAAGTATGCAAATTTCTGTGAGTGTTCTGTATCCACATCCATTTGGGAATATATCAGCCTTTTAAGCACCAGGGGATGCTCAGCAAGATTTTTTGCACCTGACAATGTGTCCTACACAAATTCTTACAAATTGTCAGATTACCAACATTTTCTAAATGGACCGGAGCAGTAACTTAAGAGCTTGAGCACTTGCAGATATCTTCAAGAGTACATCCAGCGCTGCTATTCTATTTCTGTCCCTTTCTGGAATATTGCCTGTTGTCCTGGGGCAGTGCTGAAGTGCTGTGCTGCGGTGTTTTTAGAGGATGTCCGTCCCACTTTGTTCTTCTTTGTCTGTCTGTCACTTCCACACTTCTACACTTCCACACACACAGTCTGCAGATGGTCCACATCAGCCTCCGTTTCTCTTGTGTCCTTTGGGAGAGGAGACAGCACAATGCTGTGTACGGTCTTGGTCTTATATCTGCTGTATTTTAGAGGACATAGTGGGTTTCTGTTAGCGAATGATACAGAGAAGGACGAAAACGTTATTATGTAGCAGTCTATCAATCAGGGAAGCAATCGGTCTCAGTTTGCAATAGTCGAGTAGTCAGAAATGGGACGTGTCTAACACAGAGCAGGGGCATTTTCTGACACTCACTGCCAGTCATTATGAAGCAGCGAGCCTATTTTTCACAACTAGACTGGATGGCATTGCACTGAATTTATGTAACAGAACAGTGTGTGTGTGCGTGTGCGCGCGCTTGTCTGTCCAAATGTGTTTGAGAAAGAGATGCAAAGTGAGAGAAAGGGTATGAGACTTGTCTTTGTACAGCCAGATAATGGCTGCTGGGCCATTAATTCTCCCTAGTGCCACACTGAGCTCCAAGCAGCTTGATCCAACCTGACAGGCCACATTTGGCCCAGGAATAAAGATGACAATGAATAAGCACGCATCATCACAGCCAGAAGAGATCAGCAATCAAGTGGCCAAAGGGAAAGAAAAGCAGGTAGAGGCAGGAAGAAAAAGGACTAACGTGCTATAGTTGATGTTCTTCATTTCTTTGTAGTTTCTCTTTTGAAGAAGCATGTCGGGGCTCTCCAAGGTGATTTTAAAGGGTTAGAAATGTAGAGAAAGAGGGAAGATTAACTCCAAAGAGCGGGGATGGTGAGTTGCAAGGAATGATGAGCACCGGGGGCCAAATGAGCCGCCACAGCGCGGGGCTACCGCTGCCACTCCCTTCCCACAGTCCCCCTAGCTTTTGCTTTCCAGGATTCTCATTAAAATGCATTAGACTCTCCTGGCTGCCCCGCGCCACCTTCCACCACATCATTCGGGTGCTTATCATCTCCAGAGCAAACAGATACGCTAACCAGTAACACCGGGGAAGCCGGAGCTTCAGTGTCAGCCTCGAAGGCAGTGCTGAGAGAGACTGCGACTGACAAGCAGTTTATGGGTGGGGGTGGGGGTCTTGGTTATATTAAAGATGATAAGGAATGAAATGGTCACGGTGACATGACCGTTACAGGTCAGTGGACTTACTCCTGAAGTCCAAAGGAAAGCACACACAAAGATGAATTCACTCCGATGTACATGCGCAGCTAAATCATGACCCTAAAGGCAGCTGTTATACTGCTGCATCCGCTGCACAGCAATGTTGGTGTTCTGTATTTTCAGTGGGCATCAGGAGGGTGCAGCTGTACAGCTGAGGCTACAGGCTACCTCTGACCCTACCAACAACCATCTTCTACACGTTGCTGTTTTCGAGGCTTGGGCCAAATCTGTTTCTTCATACCTTCATACCTTGCGGCCATTTCACAGGGGTAAACGGAATATGACTATATTTGTGTGGGGAAAAACCAAATGTAAAAGCTATACTGCTACTGATAGGAGTCACTGCACTAACATGTATGTCATTGTCGAGTCTTCAATGCTGTGTGTCTAATATGCAATTACCCTATTTAGACGAGTCTTCCTGGAGTTAAATCTTTATGGCCCTTAGAATAATGAATAGAGAAGGAAAATAAACGCCCTACTTCCACAGATTCTTGATGGTCACCAAAGCACACTACTGAAGTCGCTCCCCTTTTTGGAACTAACTCCTCCACCGTGGAGCCGGTAGCAATGTTACTTTTGCTCACAGCCATGCTTGTTGTTGCAGTTTGTAACAGTATGGCGCCAACAAGTCACAATATTGCCCTTATCACAATACGATTTTTTAAAATCATATTAAAAATTATACAAGAATACCATGAACGAGATGATATGGCCCTCCCCTAGAGGAGCGTCTGTTTGGCAGTACTAAAGGTCATATCGTCTGGATTTCTAAATACCGCCCGAGCCTACTATCTACTGCAATCTCATCACGTAGCTTAATAGGGAGTGAGTACTGTAGTAGGAAGGTGCGGCGGCACAATGGTGGAGTGGTGAGTGGCTCCGGCTTCCTCCTACAGTCCAAAGACATGCAGGCTAGGTTAGTTGGTGATTCTAAATTCTCCTTAGTGTGAGTAGTTGTTCGTATATGTGTGGCCCTGCGATGGACTGACGACCTGTCCAGATTGTACCATGCCTTTCGCCCAGTGTCAGGTCGTATTGGCTCCAGGCTCCCTGCGACCTTGAACACAGGATAAGCGTTTGATGGTGGATGGAAGGAAGGAAGGTATTGTATCTCATAAGCTGCAATCTCGATGGCAAGTGATCTTTTTTTCAACTGAGATTTGTTCTACTCTGATACCATTGGATGGTGTAAGAAACGTTTGGCATTTTCAGAATGGTCACCATATTTTTCCAGTTCGATTATCTGAAGCAAACTCTAATGACAGGGTAGATAGTGGTGTGTTTGTCCGGTCAGGATTAGAAAGGGTTCATGTTGGTACTTCAGCAAAGGATATCGCTCGCCTTTTGCACTGCCGCCATGTCTTGGAAATGACGCCTGTCCCAAATTCATATTGAACATTAGTAGACATAAATTGACAGATAGGACAATTGTTTTGAGTTATCAAAACAATTGCATCCTATAAATGCTATAGATTTGCATTAAAGCAAAAATGTTAAGACCCTGTTTACACCTGCCATTAACATGTGTCTTAGTTGATTAGGTGATAAGTGGACAGCTCAAAGTACTGGAGTGAATGCACCCAAGAAGCATTGATTACTTAAGCAACAAGTAAAGCCATATGTCCATCAGGGCACTGCATGAATCAGATAGCTGAGGCAGAGCAGGCTAAGGACATAAGTTTTTTTTTTTTCATAAAATATGATCCAACTTCACCAAAATCAGGGAATAAAGCCTGAGTTTTTGTACAAGTTATAGTTGTATTTGTTTTTACAGTAATCAGTGAGCCCCAGCCCCCAGACACACACTTAGGCCTAATTCTTGTATCATTTGTTATCTAATAAACAGTAAATTCATCAAATTCAGGTTAGAAACAAACGCACACTCATTTGGTCTTTGCAAGTGGAAAGGATGTACGTGTTTAAGTACGTGGATCACCCATGATGCATGTTAATGCCAGGTGTAAACAGGGCCTGAATCCGCTTTTGAGTTTTGAGAACAAACCTGCACTGGTTTCTTGTGATGGAACTGGATAGAGGACAGACAGTCTAAAGCTTTGCAAATGTCTAATGAAAGCACTTCTCTTCCTCATTGTTCTAATGATGCAATTATGTAGTGTCTGCCTGTAACTCAGGTTCAGACCAATTAAGAGGTAGATTTTATGAAAAAGGACAAGGTTGACCTGTTTTTGCTGTTTCTTGCATCCATTTGACATACCTCAAACCTCAAGCATCTATCTGTGTGTGTGTTTGATAAGTTTTACAGTTTCAGATCAAAAATACCTGTATGTGCTTAATTTTACTTTGGGGTTAAGGCTTTAGAAGAAATACACTTTTATGCACACACTCAGAATAGTTTTGCTCCAAAATCACTCAGAAAAAACATTTTCCACATTGTTGCATGTATGTATGCTATTTCATGCATACTTTCAGGCAGCTGGAGGAAAAGTAGTTTATATGTAGGCGGACTGCCTCAAGGTTTATTGGGCATAGACATCCAACAGCTGAAGTGCTGTTGCACTAAAAGGTTGTGTGTTTTCTAACTTGCCTAGTAGCCTATGGTGGTTGTCAGCTTAACCAGTGTGGGAGGCACAGGGGTGTGCAGTGGAGTGTGCTCAGCTCTGGTTTAGAATTTTTATTTGAATGTTAAAATTTTTTTTGTCAAAACTAGTGCACAAATTTCATCATACTGAGTCTCGTACGACCCTCAACCCCTAAATTTATTAAATCTGTTGTACTTATTTGCACTTGATAGTCACTACTATGTCAAATGTTGGTGTAATAGGTTAACAGCGTGAGAGCGGTGTTGTTACTGGCTCATACACCTGTTCTATAACCAAGTCTGCGGTGTCTTATGAAATGGTAGGTCTGGATATGAGATAAGTTATTTCAGGGCAGAAGTGCTTCAGGTTTTAGTGCTTTAATCAAGGATGCCTTTAAAGCTCTATTAAATATTTTATGTTTATATTAAATCAAATGACTACCAGTAATGTGAAAGGGATCCCCTATAGTGATGAACACAGAGTTATCACAAATTCTGCAGCTCTACAGAGATCTTTAGCCTCTTTAAGCTCATTGCTTTGGATTTTGGGGACCTTTACAGCAGCATGCTTTCTTCTAAAAAGCTCTGATCATCTGAATGTACGCTACCTGCGCAGCTGCAAATGGCCAACATGGAGTACATGGTGAATAAATTTGAAAATTTAGCAGAGAATGGGCCAGATCTTTTTCTCAGGAGCTGTGTGGAGACCAAACCAGAGCTAAAAGAAGAGTATTGAATATTGAACTTACTGGACATTAATGTGTTGTTTTTGTCTCCTCATAAGCTTTTTCAACGGCGCTGGTTAAATTTACACATACTCCTATTAAATGAATTAAAGGGAGCATTCTACAGCAGGGCTCCAGACAAATTTATTGCATTGGTTGTACTGGTTCCCCAAAATTTTTAATTTAGGTGCATATCCACAAAATTTAGGTGCATCCAAATTTTTCACAGCACCTTTTGCGCCATAAAAGTATATTCTAACCTCCTGTCATTTCCCATACACATTGATAATTATGTAAATGATTGTAAACCTACAGGTAAATGTTTCCTTAATTAAATCACAGGCCAAACAAAAAAATGGCCAAAACTTCATTAATGTAAAACAAACTTAAAAAGTGCTCGTTTAAAGTGCTTAACAATAGGGCTTCAGTGGGTTTAGGCGATCTTCTCTATTTTCATATCGTCTAATCGTGGCTACGTAGATCACCGATTGGCGATCTGATCGCCTGGGGCCGGTGTTACGTTGCAGCATGCCAGTGAAATGCCAGCATGGAACAAATAGGCTTATTGGCTTTAAGAGAAACCACCAGAAACATCTGTAAATGCACAGTACAGTGTTTCCCCACATATTTAAGACGGGAAGTGACACTCAGCCTGCCTCCTCGCTTGGCGCTGTGGGGTCGCTCCGTGCTCCTCATATGAACAGACAAGCAGACAAGCGCTCTGCGAGCAAACGGCAGGCGCTCTATGGATACTAACCATGGCATCGGCTTCTGTGTGCTATACAGCTGTAGCCTATTTAACTTAAGTCAAAATTATACATAAAGTTAACTGATACATCCGTGCAAACGATATTGCCTAGCAGCTATCTACAGCGAAAAACCGATAATAGCCAATCAGAAGCAGAGAAGGGCGGGTCGTTGGTCGGTTATATCTTCATGATTTAAGACCTAAATAAGCAAGCTTACAATATTAACTGTCCTGCCAGATACAGTAATGTTGTTAAGTTTATAACTTTGCCTGCTGTTTTTAAGCTAATTGTTCATTTATGGGGATCAGAGGCAGCGCAGTAGGCTACATGTAAGGTAGGGTAAAGTGAACAGGATACAAACATGTCGGCATCGGTGTTGTTTACTCTGGGGACGCTTTTAAAATGGCAGATTTTTTTCCCCACCACTTTTTGAAAGCATTTTTTAAAAATATTCTGAATAGCTTGCAACCAGTGATGTTAAATGAAAATGCTTTGGGAAAAGTTAATTTACACTTATTTATTTATGTAACTTAAGCTAAAAAAAATAAAAAATAAAATCAAGCTACTAATTATAAAATGACCCCAAAACGTGCAGCACCAGTCAGTAACTTTAACAACTTCTTTGACAGTTTTACGTTCTCTTATATTTTTAGATTTTCAGTTGTCACCTGCCACCTGAATTTTGTGTTTCTTTTTTACATCAATAAAAACAATTCAGCCATGAATTAATGCAGAAGAGGAAACTGGTGCAGAAAATGTCACCAGAATGCGGGAGGTTTTCTGTGGGAGGACCCCAACAACCCCCAACTCATATATTTCAGCACTAATTTTTTCTCATCTTGTCTTGTTCTTGTTGCACCAATCTCGTGAGCTAAGTCTATCGTCACACCCCATTGGTATGTTGGTATCTTTCTGTTGTTGCAGTACACAATTGCAAGTTATCTACACAAATATGTAAGCTTAAACAGACCCCTTTGACACAGTCTTTGTGTGTTTATCTGCTTGCGTATCCTTCTCACTTCTTTTTTTACCCCTGACCAGTGTGCATGCCTGTGTGTAACTCATGACTGTGACGTTACAACCCAAACTCACGGCCCAAACAGGCGGAGAACAACAAACGCACTTGTGTACATTTACAGCTGAGGATTGCGGCTTACTTTTGCCAGCCTTCAGCTCAATGATCACTCATGATTTCAGTTAAATGCTAAAGTAGCTGTTAATGTTACTTGAAGCTTGAAACAGTCCCATACTTTGGACACTTTCTTCTTCATCCCTCTTTCTTCCTCCACTTTGCAAACAGCGCCATCATAATCCGCCGTGTTCACTTCATCACAGCGTAAGCGTGATGTGCGACAGTAATAATTCCTTGCGAAGCAGTGCGCTTGTATAGTTATATGGATTAAATGAAGCATCCATGCAAAGAATCTGTGTCGATATTTTTTAGTAATGGAATTTATCGATAAATCGTTTCAGCCCTACTTGACAAACTGAAAAGTCCAAAAACTCAATTGGTGTACCCGGCGCCTAAGCCTTATGTGCACCTCCTGAAAAATACGCCATAGGTATCTGCATCAAGTCACAGCAGGAGTATAAATCCAGCATCCCATCTCTTTTTTTGATTCGCTCTCACCTTTTTCCACAAGTGAGTTTTGGAGAAAAGAAACGGATATAGATGCGGCCAACAAAAAATTGTGCTGCTAAATGTTAGGTGCACCAGTGCGACAAAGAAATATTTTTTCCCACACACATTTTTGGGCAAATTGTTTGCACTGTGGAGCAGTGTGTAGTGTTGCGAGTCCTTGTAAAACGAATAATTCTATAGCGCCAGTTAATTGGATAATCCAGCGATGGCTATGAAATCACATTTATTACTGCATTTATTGTGCACTTAATGAACTGTCAAACAAAGTAGGGTCTGAAGATGGTTTGATGAGGCAGGCAGGCTGAGGTACATTAAATTGCATTTACTCATTTGGCAGACGCTTTTATCCAAAGCGACACATATTCCAAGTAAAACAGCGCTGAAAACCAATTTTTTTCCCAGAGTGCAAAGTGTAATTCACTGTTATTGGATACTTTTGACTTGTTGGTGAGCCGACTAAAACTTGATTAACTGGCCGGCATCAAAATATGGAAGTTATATTAGAATATTTGGAATTTCATCTTCATTGAGATGCATTTATCAGGAGCACATTACTGATTGTGTGCAGGACTCAGTGCCTCGTAACTTCTCTCAGACTAACATGTTACTTATTTATCGGTGTCCATAGCTTTACAGTATACTTTCTGTGAAGTTCAGCTACAAAAGTGAGAAGACATGTCGTCTCTGGGGCACTGGTTAGCTCAGTTGGTAGAGTGCGTGCCCCATATACCAAGGCTGAGTCCTTGATGCAGCAGCCCAGGTTGGAGTCTGCTGCGGCTCTTTGCTGCATGTCACCACCCCCTCTCTCTCCCACATTTCCTGTCTCTCTTTGACTACACTATCTAATTAAATAAAAATCTTTAACAAAAGAAAGAAATATTGTCTCTCACTAAAGAGCTCACTCAGTCCATGAGGCTGCAGCGTCACTGATACATTTATACAGTAGTTATGAATTATTGCTGGGGATAGGGGAGTAATCTGATTTACTGCTGCATGTAAACATGAGTTTTACAGTAACCAGTGGAACATTTTCTCAGATTTCCTGCTTTAACCTAATTTCTCCAAATAACCTGATTTCTTGTGAGCATGTCAAGGCAGTGAGAGAGAGCGTGCACTTGTAGGCAAGCAAGATCAAGTGTGTGCAAGAAGTAAAAGTAGGGCTGGGTGATACTTCTATATTATCATCATTATGATGATCATATTGTGTTATCGTCTTACTATATTTTTGTAATTAAAGTTTTTGATTTTGTTTTTGGAGAAGATTTGTTTTATGCCCCTATCTGTCTATCAAGGTAAACAAACATTATTATAATCATAATTATATGAATTACTGTATTTTCTCAAATAAAAAGGTGGGAAACTTTCCATCTCTTTAATTTAATATATTCAACAATAATTAATTAATGCAATTTTAAGACTTTTGTCTTCTGGATTACTCACAAGTGTTTTGTGCTATTTCACTGCAGGTATATGTGCTCAGTGTTTCCCACAGAATGACAGTCTACCTGGGCGGTGGCAGCGCCTGGGGGTGACAGAGATGAGTGATATCGGGTATATTTTTATTTCTAGTAGCCTAGTTTTTTATTTTATTTAACCATTTTAATTATACTCCATTCTCCGTCTTATTTTAGTGTTTACTCACTAGCCTACTTGAATCTGCTCCCTTTTACCTTCAGTTCTCCTTTCACCACACATGCTCACATCATGTTGCAAACACAGCGGCGTGCCCCGCCTCTTTCTGTTTCTCTCTCTCTCCCTGTATGTGTCCGCTCTGTTGACATTTTCCATCTGCAGTAGGCTATGTTTCATAAAGTCGCCGAAAAGACACAGAAGTAGTCTTTTGGATTAGTTGTTGCTAATGACAAAGCCTATCGCAACGGAACCAACGTGGTACCGAATGACATCTGCACTGGTGTGTTTACTGTCGTGTGCCTGGTCCGGCTTGTAAAATATCCTCCGTGTCTTGTAATGTCATAGATACCAGTAAGATATATGAGAGCAGCACATCAGGGTACTGGTGGTAAATGCAAATTCTGAGGTCATTGCCAGTTTAGTAGCATAAAATAAGAAATCCTTATTGCTTTTAGCTAGTAGGAGCCCAAATCCTATGGCCTGTCAGGCAAACAATTATATTGTTACTGATCAACACTCGGTGTCATCAAAACATAAGAAAAAGGACTTGCTGAGTGTCCTTTGAATCTGCCTCCATCAAAGTGGACGACCCAAAACATTTTGGTTTTGGTAGTCTGTCCATTATGACGTTGCTGTAAACTAATTCGAAGTTGAAGCGCTGTCTCTAATTTGATAACTGTTTGTGCTTATTACGTGATCTTTTACTATGACTCTGTTTTAGCCCCACTTCCTACGTTACTTTAGTTACTTTACTTCAGTTAAAAGTTTACTTACATCATCCCAGAGTCTTTTCTGATTTGCTTCAATATACAGGCACAGTCACCACACATATCATTTACTGAGTAACATCATTAAAGGCCAAGTTTGGTCATTTTTAACCTGGATACAATTTTCATCCCCTCTGACATTTTGGAAGCTCAGAGGAGAGAATTTGCCGAGTTCAGATGGAGGAAGTGTCAGACTGGAGAGATCTGGACACAGAATCATTCGATTACTTATGAGCATGCACAGAAATAGAATATGGATATGAGACCATTCTCCAGTGTTAGCACAGCTCATGAGATATATCTCATCTAACATTTGATTATATTTGAAACTGCTGTGACCTTTTCCAAATGTGAACATTTTTATTCTCAAGCAGTATTTTGGCTCACTCCTTCACACCACTGACAAGATACAAAAGCCACTTGTCTTTGAGGTCAATTTAAATGACTACACATACACACAGAGAGACATCACATTCAGTGCCCTCATGTTTTGGGATTCCTTTAGCTTGACTCTAACCTGCATGTTTTAAATAAGCCGACCAGAACCAGAAACCAGCTCACAGTGTCCAGGTCTCTGTTTGTAGCATGATAAACGCGGTGATGCAAATGAGGGTGTTGTGTGCGTGCTGTGGTGTCTTGCAGTGGCTTTGACATTTCGAAGCTTTTGGTTGCTTGGCTCAGGCAAATTGCAGAGGGCATTCACATGCTTCCCCTGTGGGAGCCAGTGTGCAGTGAGAGTGATTAACTGGCACTGCTGGCACTGTTAGCCTTGCGCTGCCCTTGTCCTTGTAGGCTGAAGGAGCATGCAGGATGCCTGCCTAATGTTCATTTCACGTTATTTTGGCTGCTGCGTCAGCATCAATATGATATTACAGTAAATGTCTGAGATAATTTGATTCACATCTGCTGTCCGTGGCATTTTATCATGGGGCATTACATTAAGCTTATCATGCTGTGTGTGATATTTTTTGTTTGTTTGTTTGTTTTGAAGGAAGTGAAAACAAATCTTGGTAGTCTTCATGACCTGCATTGCTTTCTCTTCTCATTTTGTGAGTTGATTTGCATAAAAACAAATAATTTTCATCTTGCTCTTTGCATTTGTTGCTCATTCTTTTTCTTGATCTTGATTTTGTCTTATGGCTTATCCAACAAAACATCTTTTTTTTTTTTTAAATGTAACAATAACTAATAAATATATCTTCATTGTGTCCTATCTGACTCATGGCAGCTTTCACAGTAAGAGCAACAGTAACGGAGAGTCAGGGTCAGAAATTAGGCTACTTTTGCCTCCAGTCATCATCCTGTCAAGAATGGCCTACAGTTTAGGTGAAGTCATCAAAAAAAAAAAGATTTGAAGCCGTGGTCATGCCAAGGGCGTGAGTGTTGCATCCAGCGGAAATAACACAGGCAGCTGCATGCAGCTATGTACCTGGTCTGTCTGTACCTCTCATACTAACACACCAGATAGATAGGAAGTCTGTTTGAATTCAACAAATTTGAGGATTTACTGCTTCTCTCTCATTTATATCATATTAAACTGAATATATTTAGGGTTTGGACTTTGCTATTTTTGTAGTAGAGCTCAACCAATAAATTGGTGTGCTGGTATTATCAGATAATATGACCTAATTGCCACGCCCCCCTTGGTTACCATTGCTAGAGTTGGACCTGTAAGACTCGGCATGGCGCTGTAGCTGCTCTCCCTGGAGAAATATTGTCTAATTTTGGGAAAAAACGAAAAAGCTATCTCAGAGAAAGGTTTGCATTATACATTTGAATGTTGCGTTCAGGCTGTCTAACTTACATGAAACAAATAAAGACAGAAGCTAAAGCCTATCAATCACAGAGTAAAATTGAACTACCTTATTACATGACCGCTGGTTAGGTCTCTGTTCACTATTACAGTCAATGAAAAGCAAAAACCATGCGGTTATATAACATTACATTCAGTAGTAATTTAGGTAGCGAAAGCTAACTAACATTACATTAGGAACAATCCACAGCTGACATTTTTCTGGATTTGTTTTAGGTTTTGGGAAGAGAATAAAATTTACTTCTCCTTTCAACCTCTCTGGGTAGTGATTGTAATTATTACAAGTGCCCCAGGAACAGCTTTTGACCATATCTTGGAAAAATACAGCAAAAAAAAAAAAAAAGGGCTAGAAAACGACTCCTTTTGCATACGAGTCAATGGAGCGCGGCCATGAAAGTGTCGGTCCTCGGTTAGAGCGAGTCCTGTACTGTGCTGTGATTGGCCAGCTGCGTATTCTGGGCGTGGCTTAGCAATGGATCAATTGCAGATAAATTGCTATCTGTGTTTTTAACAGCCAATAAATGACAATTAAAAAACGTGTTGTCATAGTTCAGCTGTACTTTTGTTCAAAGTTCTATTTATAACAGTATTATAACAGTAAGTAAATTTCTAAACTGCATTATGTTACCTTGATGATGTAACTACTACTAACTACACTTAACAGACATTTGTGAAAATCTTCATTTGTTATGTGTTTCTAAAAAAAAATGGCTGATGTATCGGATTTCAAAGTCCTCGAATATCAAAATCAGTATTCGTCTTAAAAATCCCGTATCGGTCAGGTTCTAGTGACAGACCAATTAAGATCAATGAATTCATTAATTGAGAAAATAATGTGCAGGTGAATTGACAGTGAAAATAATGTTCAGTTGCAGAAATGCACTCTGACTTGCTGTGGAGCTTTGCCAGACATTTATATTAACATTTTAGCACTTTATTATGAAAGATGAGTTTATTTAACTAATACTAAATTGTACTAATCTACGGGTCTCGCAATTGCCCCGTGGGGATAAATAAAGTGTTTTGAAATTGAAACTACAGATTGACTGGCAGAGCGATATAAAAAATGCAAGTAATAATAATACTATTACAAACATAAATTTCCATCAGACGTTCAGTTTGTAATTCATCATCATACAGAGAACAACAAATTACAAAGAAATACAAATAGAGAAGAATGTATAATGTTTGACTCACCCGTAGCTTCACTGGACTCTTGCTGATGATAGTAGTAGTTCCAGTTGGCACTCCTCTTCTGGCTAGGCTGCTCTTCTCTTGATGTGGGCAGTTCAGGATTTATTGTATAAAGGTGGACGTCAAAGCTCCCAAGATGATACGCAGTCAGAAACAACAAATGAACCACTTTCTGCCTCCTGGCATCCTATTAGTAAGGCACAACTCAAAATCTCTACCGTTGCTCTTCTGGCATCTCTCCCCAGCTGTCTTGCATCTGTGGCTAACGACTTAGCACTGATGAGCCTCCTATATCTTCTGGAAGCTCTAAACTACCATACCAAAAGGCTTACCCCAACAAGCTGCAGGAAAACCTTAGTCAGCCTCAGCCTTTTCTCTAAGTTGCATGCTCCATCTTGAAGACACAACTTGGTCTTGGGTATCATCATCTGTTATTTGTTTGTTAGGCTTTATCACCGAAAAACATAATATCTAGTTAGACTTAGAGCCCTAAAACCCTTCTAAGATATGCACGCAGGAGATAGTGTCATTTCCGTCTTTCACCAGCCTAGACTAGGGCAGTCGCGAATACGAGCTCTGTAACGGTTTAAGGACAGATCGCCATGGGCTGTACAAGACTTAAAATTTGAAGCTGTAAGTGTTGCCGTGTTGTGTGTTGTTTTACTGTTTGTTTGTGATGTTCAGTGATGTTGGACAAATGTTGAAACTGAGGATGTCTGAAGATTCTCAGTCATCCAGGTCATAGTTATCGAAAGAAGGTTAAAAACAAGGGCAACTGGACTTGGTTGAAGATACTAGAAGACGTTTCGTCCCTCATCCAAAGGACTTCTTCAGTTCTGACTGATCTGGTAGGGAAACTCAGCTATTTAACTTTTATTTAGCTTGCTGTGGAAATTTTGTTATAACGTTAACGTTTCAACAGCAAAAATGTTGTTAAAGTTGAATGGAAGCCCATTCGGGATGGATGGGTGCGCCTGTGTATGTAAATTGACTTGATAGACAGGCCCTGAAGGTAACGATATAGCTCTGTGTGAAAAAGACATGGTCAAACTACAGAAATGATTTTGTTCAGCAATGTTGTGTAACTTACACTAGCACCCAGCAGCTTGCATGTTCAGACCATAAAGCTGCTGTTAGTGGCTCGCTGTGCAGTGAGGTGAGATCCACAGGCACACTTACAATGCTACCTGGCACTTCATTGATCAAAAATGGCAATAATGCCCACATACTGTTGAGCCCCATGGGGGAAATAAAAATTTCCCATCTTTTCTATGACCAGTGTACAGCAAAGCATGCAATTTACACAAACATTATGTATCCATAAGTTTATTGCAAGCACATTAAGTCTCTATCGTGGCCATTTGTATATGTTAAGCATGAAACTGCCACTGTGCGTGGTTAGTGAATTGGACTGTTCCAGTTTTATGAGCAAGAACAAACACTAACAATTATGAAATCATAACTAGTTTTCTGGGCTTACCTCACAAACTCCAGTCTACATCCCACAGACATTCAGTGACGGCTACTCAATTCACTGAGTTTGATGACAAAGAGCAACCCTGTTGCCAGTGACATATTGTACTTGCTGGGATGTCAAAAATAGCTCAGGGGCTCTGCTCCTGCAGACAAGCACGCAAGAAAACGGAGGAGGATCGGAAACTATGGAACAAAAGTGCACATCGTGTAAGACAGTAACTGGGAATAGAATGAAACTAGTATTAGGAAAAAGTGAGAGCAGAAATACGAATGTAGTGAGTTATGGAATATTACTGACCCAATAGAGTCTGAGAGTCAGCTGGTCTAGTCTTGTGTCACCGTGTTATTCATGTGTACTTGAACCACATGGATGAATTTGTGCAGTGCGTGTGTGTGTGCACCTAGACTCCCGTCTTGGTTTACTTTGACTTGATTTAGTTTCTTTCTGCCAGAAGGCCAGTTTCAGAGAGGTAAAGAGTTTCTCTCTAAATCCAATTTTGTCTCAAATTGGATGTCAAACCAAAGCACAGACTTGAGATCATCTCTTTCCCACCTCTCAGCTGTGTGCAGGTGCATGTTGATGCACGCCATGCACTTGGAAAAGTGAATACTAAAATGTCAAGTAATTAATTCATGTGAAACCTTTTGTTATATGGTAGTTAAGCTAGCCCTCAGATGGGTATTTAGCATGCTAGTTGCCTCGTGCTTGCAGTTAACCGTTGGTCTCTCAATGACTCACTTGTTCTCTTGGTATGCAGATGAGTAGGGTGGAGAGCAATACTCTTGTTCTTTCCTCTGTGCTTCCTCACAGTGTAATTTGTCTTGACATATCCAGGGGGGGTGACAGGGGATGTAAGGTTAGGAAAATGTCTCATTTGTTCGCCAAGGTAAACAACCACTATTCCCAAAGGTAAAAGCTGAAACCTGCTCTGATGAATCGCTGGCTTGTATCGCTTACATAAAGAGCACTGCGGCAATACAGGCTTGACTATTGATTTGTTAATTATATCACTGCTCTTTTATATCTCCTGCAGATCAGATCAGAGTCATTCTTCTTGTTTGTTTTAAGGTTGGCTTCATGATGAGTTTGTTCTTAAACTTATGTTCTCTTTTCTTTTCCTTACTTTCTCCTCACCTACCCTGTCCTATGATTCCCCTTTCCCCCTGTGGTCAACCCCCTCCTCTTTTCCCTTTCCTAAGTCATTGCCTGGCGGCGGATGTCTCGTCGCAGTTGGAGTCGGGAGGTGGGTCCTCAGCAGCAGCAGCAGTGATGCGGGCTTCAGTGGCAGGCTGCAGGATGAGCGTGGGAGCACTCCTTAACGGGCTGCTGGTTTCTGTAGTTGCAGCTCTGCTTTGGAAGTATTCCAAGCTGAGTGAGCATGCTGCCCTGCTGGAGGAAGAGCTGCACATGACACGGCAGTCCCAGGAGCTCTCGCAGGCCCGCATTGACTACCATGTTGCCTTGCAGGCTCTTCAGGAACACGGCACTCGCATGGTCTGCACCGGCAAGATGCACACCGACCGCATCTGCCGCTTTGACTACCTCTGCTACTGCTCTGAAGCAGAGGAGTTTGTGTTCTTCCATTCCAATTCCTCCGTCATGTTGCCTAACCTGGGGTCTAGGCGTTTCCAACCTGCCCTGCTGGACTTGTCCTCGGTAGAGGATCACAACACCCAGTACTTCAACTTTTTAGAACTCCCAGCTGCTACTTTAAAGTTTATGCCCAAGCCTGTGTTTGTACCAGATGTGACACTGATCCTAAACCGGTTTAATCCAGACAACTTAATGCATGTATTCCATGATGACCTGCTCCCAGCCTTCTATACTATGAAACAGTATTCAGACTTAGATGATGAGGCTCGTTTGGTTTTTATGGAGGGCTGGGGCGAAGGCCCACACTTTGACCTCTACCGACTTCTTAGCAGCAAGCAGCCACTGCTGAAAGAGCAGCTTAGGAACTTTGGCAAACTCATGTGTTTTACAAAATCTTACGTTGGCTTATCCAAGATGACCACCTGGTACCAGTATGGTTTTGTTCAGCCACAGGGGCCCAAAGCCAACATGTTGGTCTCGGGAAATGAGGTCCGACAGTTTGCCAGGGCTCTGATGGAGAGAATGAACATCACAAGGGTGGAGGAGGTCGAGAAGGATGGGGGGAGCTCTGAAGATGAGAAGGACAAAGAGAAGAAGGATGAATACATTGTTGTGTTTAGTCGTTCAACGACGAGGCTGATACTAAATGAAGCAGAGCTAATCATGGCGCTGGCCCAGGAGTTCCAGATGAGAGTTGTCACGGTATCACTGGAGGAACAGTCCTTCCCCGGCATCGTGCAGGTGATCAGCGGTGCTTCCATGTTAGTCAGTATGCACGGAGCTCAGCTTATCACCTCCCTCTTCCTCCCCAGAGGAGCTGCTGTGGTGGAGCTGTACCCTTTTGCTGTTAACCCAGAGCAATACACCCCGTATAAAACCCTTGCGTCCCTTCCAGGCATGGACCTTCACTACATCTCCTGGAGGAACACTAAGGAGGAGAACACCATCACCCACCCAGACAGACCCTGGGAACAAGGGGGCATTGCGCACTTGGAGAAGGAGGAGCAAGAGCGAATACTGGCTAGCAAAGATGTCCCCAGGCACTTGTGCTGCCGCAACCCAGAGTGGCTCTTCCGGATCTACCAGGACACTTTGGTCGACATCCCTTCCTTCCTGGAAGTCCTCAAAGAGGGAATGAAGACAAAGCCCAGCTTGAAGAAGTCAAAGCCGGCCAGCACAGTCCATCCAGGCCGGGTCAGAGAACCGCAGTGTCAGACCTCAGTACAAACCACTAATGAGGCTAAACTCACAGTCTCCTGGCAGATCCCATGGAATCTGAAATACCTGAAGGTAAGAGAGGTGAAGTATGAGGTGTGGATCCAGGAGCAGGGAGAGAACACCTACATGCCTTATATCCTTCCCCAGCAGAACTACACTTTTTCAGAGAACATTAAGCCCTTCACCACCTACCTGGTGTGGGTCAGGTGTATCTTCAACAAGAACCTCCTGGGCCCCTTTGCAGATGTTCTTACGTGCAGGACCTAGCAAGAACACCTTGCCAGTTTGCAGTTTGACACTAAACTTGTTCCAGACAATCAAATTGGAACAGTGAACTGTTTGAATACGTTTTGTCTTGTCGGGGTTGGCAAATGTGATAAGGCACATATATCTACAATCCTAGTATAGGCTGTTGAATTATTGCACAGTGATATTTCTTTGGCCAGCACAGAGAACGGAAAAGACTTCTGGATGGACTGCAAAAGAGTTGAACCACAGGGTCAAACTCAATGGCAACCACCGTTAATGTATGGAAAGTATATTTCCTGTAACTATGAAAGAAAGAGAGAGCTAAACCATGTCTCTATTGAAAATACCAGAATTCAAATCAGCAGATTTATTTATGTTCAAAATAATATATACTTTTATTAGTATTTGTCAAACACTGGTTCTTTACCTTTTCAGTATGCAATATAGCTTTTCTGTGGAGAGCAAGAGAGATTTTAGAATAGCAGATTTTTTATGCTTTCTGACTTGTCCAATGTCTACTGTGTGTGTGTGATAACTGTGTGGCTTAGTTTACCTACCAATTGTTTAATTACATACACCTTTATTTGCAGAACCTAGCCAAAACCAAAGCAAATTTTTCACATCATTTCAGCCAATCATCATTCATGCCATATTACTTTCTTGTGTTACAGATGTCTGGTATTACTTGGAACTATATCATTTTAAACCATGTCTCTAAAACATAGGATTTGTGGAAAAAAGAAGTGTCAAGCAAGACTTTTCTTGAATACCATAATCCTTTTTTTTACCCTGAAAGCAAGGATATGTGTAATTTCAGAATATGTTCCTTTAAATTGTTCCTTTTATATGTTGTTACTTTTAAATATTACAACACACAATTGTTTGTGTTTCCGCAGCGTCCAGCCTTAAATTATTTATATCAATTTTACTGCATAAATAAATTATTTTTCTCTAATTGGCCCTAATTACAACAGTAATAATTATAATTTTCTGTGGAGAGTGAATCTATTACGTCAGGCTATAATTAGTGAAAGCAGTTTCCTTCTGTAAGCAGCAGTATGCTGCTGGACAGTTGGATTTTACTGCCTTGTGTAAGATAACAAGGTATGTTGCATGGTGGGATTCCATTGCCTTGCGTAAAACTCTGTTAATTAAAATAAATTCCCAGCTATGTGTCTTTTTACTTTCATCAAAGGTTTTCTAGGCGGTAAGAAGTCTAATGTTGAATTTTAGATTGAAACAGCAGACATCCAGAGCTGGCTGTTGAAGATTTTGTGTCATTTGCTAATGATGTGCTGCTTGTAGCTAGACTGCAAATATGTATTTATTTTTTAAGAACTTTTTGCAGGCACTAGTTTGTGATAGTAGAGATGTAGCAAGAGATGGTTTATGGAATGGCACAAGTTAAACAATACACTGCCACCAACATATTGTGCCATTGTTAAGACAATGTCATTTTCTTTCTTATTCCTGGACTTTATATCTGTGACCAGTCCTGTAAGCATTGCATTGCCCTGTATGTAATGTTTTGACTGTTGGCCACTATGAAGATCCTTTTTCCTTCACCTGAGATCTTTAATTGGAATTTGCTATATATCCCTTTGTTCAGTTTTTCGCTTCACTGATAGCCCTCAGATCTGTTTGGCGATGCACGTTTAAGAGATTATTTTAAGCCATTGCTGTGTGTGTAGGATGTGATGGTTTAGATATGTATCTGTTTGTACCGTTGATTAGATTTCTGTGTGCCCCTGCCCCACCTCAGTGGAGACATATTGTATGTGCTGAATGAAGTGAGAGAGTACAAGTCTCTGTTTTCTACATTAGCAACTAGTGACTGTGATTGAATAAAGAAGCTTATTTCTTATGGTATCTGTTTTGTTTCAGTTTTTATCAATAATGTAATTATCATACAACTTAGTCCAAGATCATACCATGAGAAACACACATGATTAAATAGACACACTGTTCTCATTTCCTTTAAACTTGCCACCAAAAGTTTCTATTGGAAAAAAGAAATTTCTCGTACTATTGTATTGTATCAGGTTTATCTAGGATCCAGTTAAATACTGTAGTTTGCATTTTCTTGCAAGTTTTGGTTCTATGACTTCCTGGAGTCTGCGCTGGTTGCCTGGTAACCTTATAAAAGGTCGGCTTATGCTTGAAAAGAAGTAGTACGTACGACGTGTTATCTGACCTTGTCAGAAATCAAAAGTGCTTTAAGTTGCTCCAAACGGCTACACTCTGAGGTGGAGTTAATAAAGCTACATCCACACTACTACGTTTTTGTTTTAAAGAGATTGATTTCCTTATCATAGGCTCGAGTATTGGGAATTGAGAAAGGCCCTTGGTGAAAGGAAAAAGTACTACTACAGACAAAGAACCACGGGGGTAGTTACGACTGTGGCGGTGGAAAACTGGGAGTCGTCACAAAGTAAATATGGCGACATGCACAGTACAAACTATTTTAATAAAAATACAAAAATTAAAACACTGTCAGTGGATTTATGTTTATGCTTTGCATGACTTAAAAGACCCAATCAGGAAGCCAATTGTGAGCGTCTGCGTCATCGTTTTTAAAGTCCTCCGTTTTCAAAAAAAAGCTGAAACACTACCCCAGATTTTCAAAAGAAAAACAGGGGGAGTAGCTTTTTCAAACTTCCCCGTTTTAGGTCTTCAGATTCTCTGTTTTATTCTGGACGGGAGGTGCAAACCCAGTAAAAGGTCTGCGTTTTTAAACGAAAATGTACTAGTGTGGCCTTAGAGGAGGAGACACGATAACATTTTCAGGCAGTCTCTCCTAGAAGGCATTTATAGTGATGCACTTGCTTAACAAGTGAGAAGTATAAGATCAGTGTGTGGGAGGAAAAAGCTATTCAAACATCCAGCAAGCATTTTTTAAATTGGTGCTATAAAAAAACATTAATTGAGCTGTGCTTCTGATGGTGTATACTGGCACCATAACCCACTGCGCCTGGCCAAGAAGTAGTCTGACCCATGAACAACCTCGTTCACAACTTGTCATTTTAACACTTCAGTTCTTCTACAAATTACACAAACAAGATAAAATATGTTGATTAGTGAGCTAAGCTAAGCTGCTACTGATTGTAGCTTTTAGCCAAATTAGTGTATTTCAAAATGTCCAACTGTTCCTCTAACCTTGGTATTTTTGAACAATCCCTAAAGCATTTCGAGTTAGGCATAATTTTTATTGTACAACACGAAGAACCCTGGTAGCTCCAGAGTCATGGATGTCAACTGGAATGTGCTGATTTAATTGAGAATTTGACAATATTAAAAGACCTTTAGGTGGGTTCTGCTAAATTGCCTGAAGTTAAGGCCCTACTGAAGACAAAATCTAATTTTAAGACCTGTAGCTATTTCAGATTCATGCTTATGATGCATATTCATAAAGTATTTTATCAAATCAGCACTAAGCAAATCTGGGGCCAGGTAATATTGCAGCATAGAAAAACTGTACACAATGGATTGTTTTGCCCTGGGCCATCCTAGTATGTTAATCCAGAACAAATATGATCCATATTGTTAATTTACCACACAGGTCAAGGAAGCTTGGAAGAGTATATTTGCTCTTATGAATAATTTTTATACCTTTCGAATAGCTGGGTGGCTTGGGAACAATTTCAAATAAGTGCTGATTACCCTGAAAATGAAAGTTGTAAAAAAATGAACTGAAAGTCATTATACAGTTATTTTAAAGCATTTATAAGGTGTGTGTGTGTGTGTGTAAAAGAATCCTTGAAGCCGTGAAGAGAAATTTTAGTAGTGCTGACCTGAATGTACCATTCAGAGATTACAGTGTGCTTTAATGTGAGAGGTGATGATAACATCTTCTGAGCCCAAGGCCAATGTTTACCGGGATATGAAATGAAACTTTTGTAATTAAATTGAAGAAAATGACCATTTACTCCCTGTCTATGGTCTAAACATGACAGCTTAATTCTAACTGGGTGCCATAATCACTCCCTACAGGGAAACTGCCCACACTGAATGACATGAAGGAACCGCTCCCGGTGGTATTATCAAGTCACTGAGTAAAGCAAAAGAATCTGCTACTCCTACCCTAAGAAACAGTTTCAGGACACGTCTACTAACAGTACAGAGAAGGAAGAGATGTAAAACCCTGGTGTGAGTGATTCGTTTATTCATTTAATATCATTTAATTTTGCTTAATCACTTATTCTTGATCAGGGCCAATGTGGGCTGGAGCCAGTCCCAACAGAGTCTTCAGTCTATCTTACTTGTATATGGACAGTGGGTGGAAACACATACTTACAGGAACAACAAACAGCGAGCCAGGAATCAAACCATGGTTCTTTTTGCTATTATATACATGTTCTGGTTTATTGCATTTTGGGTCTTACTTTTGTAGTTTTGGCCATAATTTCTGTCAGTCATTGTATCATTTTACCCTCTAAAGAAACTGCTGAGACTATGACAACTTTACTACAACCTGTCTGATTGTGTGACTGGTTGTGGATTTACCCAATCACACAGTCAGACAGGTTGCAAACAAGCTTAGCCAGATTGTCTAAACTACTTTATTTAGAGCTAAAATTGAAAGTGAGCGCACCTGAGGTTTCTAAACGTATCCCTCACTGCACAGGAAAACAAGGAGACGACAGAAATGATGGCCAAACGTATGAAAAAGGGCAATTTCCCTTTAACTACTAGTACTACCTCTGAAACTGTCATAACTCTGCACCCCAGCAGTGTGGTAGAACTGGCAAAGAAATCTGTGCAAACTATTAATATGTGTCATTGATTTTTAAAAATGGCTTCTGCTGATCAAGGAGCTCATGGATCATAGACAATGGATACGAATGGTTAGCCTTTTTTTGCAGGAAGAAACATTTTGAGGAAACTATAGATGAGGAAAGCCACTGCTAATGTGAACTTATCAGCAGAAGAAACTTACAGGTCGATACACCTTAGTTTGAGCTGGTGCAGGTAGGCAAAGGCAGAACACAACCACGTGAATGCCATTCAGGACTTTCTAGTAGATCTGATCAGTTTTGGTCTGTACTTGTACACTTGCACTTGCAGGTGTACATGCATGCAGGTAATTAGTTTATAGAATATCCAAAATATATTTGTTTTAGCTCAGAAGACGTGTTGATGCACACATACAGGTGGCAGCCGTCTTGATTTTCCCATGAACTTGACAGAGCATGCCTCCAGATATTTTTTCCCCTTGTTGTAAAAGTGTTTTTTTTATTTTTATTTATATAGCACCAATTTATCTTATCTACCTTTTGTCCTTCCTACACTTTTATCAGTATAATATATTATAGATTGTAAAAACCTGAATGGCTATTTATTTGTTCTCCCAAGGTGTTCCATTCATCATTTGACCAA
Organism: Micropterus dolomieu; assembly: GCF_021292245.1. Taxonomy (NCBI): domain Eukaryota; kingdom Metazoa; phylum Chordata; class Actinopteri; order Centrarchiformes; family Centrarchidae; genus Micropterus; species Micropterus dolomieu. Next base: position 31,028,371 of record NC_060152.1, on the reverse strand, counting down.
ATATTTGTGGTCCTTTGATTCAAAAGTCCGCACAGGATCTATATCTGGAAGCGTTGTGATGAAGATTAAGAGTGAAACGTTGTATTAAATATATAAAATATCAGTAAGCATTTGTATTCAGGTACAGTTACCCCTCATTTATATCCCAGGATGTGTCTATAGAGCCCAGCATATATAATCGGGCAAACATTTTGTCAAAGAGCACATTGCACATAAAGAAATTGCAGTTGAAAAAGCTCACAGTAGCACAGCGAGCCATCGGGTCTCCAGGACGATGGGCCGATTTACCCGGTCAGAGCTGAGATTCAGCCTAGCCCCTCTCTTCAGCTCCCATAGTGCTCTCTGTTCCCAGGGCAATTTTCTGCCAGCTTAACCGCAGAGACAAGATCCTGCCTGACAGGTGCAGATGGGCAGCACTAGGCTAAGTGACAGTGGCCTTACCCAGAGCAGGAGAAGAGGGAGCCCAGGGCAGCACTGAGAGATGGACTGTTGTGTAATGGATTGGGTGTGCGTGTGTGTGTGTGTGTGTGTGTATGTGTGTGGTAAGGGCAATAAAACAGCCACATATTGCACATGGTAAGTAAGGAGGGCTTCAATTGAACTGCAGACCTGTTTTTACACCTGACAAGAATAATGGTGCGTTTTCATAAGCCTCGAGAAAGAAAGCGCTCCTCATTTCCGTCGCAGGAGTTGAATATTTGAATAATTCCCCAGAGTAGATTTATCATCATTAGGGATGGAATTACATGAAATCAACCCTCCTCCACCCTCCATCAGTATATTATTAGAGTTGGTGTTCACCCTGAGTGGAGAAATAGGAGAAGCTGTGACAGGCTGTGAATTAGTTGTCCCAAGTTATACTACACAGAAACAAACACAAACAGACAATTATAGAAATAATACATACTAAATATTGTTTGCAAAGGTTCAGAGAGCGAACACTGCAGTGAATAGATACATGTCATCAAAGGGCTCGTAACTGAATCTACAACATCCAGGATGTGTTTAATTCACAATGACAGATTTAATACAAAGGGGTACGATATCTATGCAGCCGTCGCTTCACAACAATCAGTCTTTGTCGTTTCCGTACTATTCTCTTTATATGGTGGCTCTGAGAGTCAAAACATTACAACATTTCACAATTCACTCCCTTCCGAATTAATTGCGATATTTGTGAGACCCTTTTTAAAAAAAGGGGGCATGAAGAGGACACCAGTGGCCCATTTTCAGGTTCAAATTTTTAACTCATGTCCTCAATTTTTAACCTGCCTGGAGCCCCCCCTTTGGCTCGACACCGCCGCCAGCAACAATGTGGATTAACAAGTTGTTTGTATGGTTTGTGCTCACCTGGACTGTCCTGTCTTTCATTCTCAATCCATCGGCGGTATTCCAGTACACAGCTGCTGAGCTTCTGCAACTACACTTCCACCTGTCTGATCCACCAGCGGCATTGCATCGTTGTGTGGATGTTGCTCGTCATACCCGTCGGAAGTAAATCCTAGACTTAGTCCTGTGTCAAATGTCCTTTTTTTGTTTTTGTCATATTTAGTCTTTATTTCATTCATCTCACATGTAGATAAAATGTTTTGTAAAATTTGAATGTCGTCTTTGTTCTTGCAAACGAGACGTTAACTTAACAAAAATATATTTCGTTTAGTTTTGTCTGACGAAAGTAACACTACTCCCTTCCAAACATTAGCTACCCTCCAGGCAGTCAGTGGACATAAAGTTGTTACTGTGATGTAGAGACAGAGCTCGGTTAAAACTTTGTGGATGAAAGATACTTTTGTTACAGATTAATAACTCTGAAAGTCTTGCTCCAGTCCATGTTGCCAAGCTGGTGAGGGAAACATGTACAGCTGAACCGAAGCCGTGTTTACCGGCTTCTTACAAACCCTACTCTGCTTCTGCTTGGCTAGTACGAACTGCGCAGGTGCCCAACAAAGATCTTGTAGAGGTAAGATGCATCACTCCATAGCTAAAACAAAGCGTTCAACACACAGGGTGAAAAGAGGAGCTTTTGATGTTTTTTGAAAGTTAAACCATGTAAACCTGTTCTGGTACCTCTAAATAGGATTTTGAACCTGTAAATGAGCGTAATACCACCTCTTTAAATAAAAACAATAACGTTCAATTAATAGTAAACTGTTCATAATAATTTCAAATAATAGTGTAATATTTTACCACTAGTTGATTATTAAATCCAGTTACAGCTGTTTCATTTCTGTGGGTTGTTTATTCATTTTATCCTTGTGCAAGAAAAAGTACTACGTACTGACTTGTCAATAATCCTATTGTTCAACATTTGAAAGTTTGCTGTAGCACGTCAAACTTCGGCTTTGTGAAAAGTTGAACAACAAAAGGCACTGATACAGCTAATGTCCAATGCTTCAGCTGCCGACAACGCATCTCTGTCTCTGTCACAGAGCGACCGGCCCACCAGCATTTCTCCCGGTGCGCCAGTGGCCAGTTCGACTATGTTTTAAACGATTAGCGGCGGGGTGGGGAGGGGTTACGGTAGGTTGTTGTCTTTAACGTTACTCACACACTGCTCATAAATCAATTTTCTGTTTCGCCTCTATCTGTTTTAGGGGCACATGGGAGAGCCTGGTATGGGAGTTGAAAATGAGCAGACTGCAGTGCACACAGAGACGAGTGAGACACACTCAGCACACTGTTTTTGTTTAATTAAATTGTCCAACGAAGGTTAAAATCAAGGGCAACTGGACTTGGTTGAAGATACTGGAAACTACTACTGGAAACTACTGGTTCCAGTATCTTCAGCCAAGTCCAGTTGCCCTTGATTTTAACCTTCATTGGATAACTATGACCTGGATGACTGAAAATCTTCATAGACATCTTAATTAAATTGCACTATTTTGCTGTTATGTAATCGCACAAGATGAAATCACAATTGCAATTGTTAATTAATCTAGCACCAACCCACCTTAACACATCCGTTGAAAAAACTCTGAATTGACTCGGGTTCTGTCCAGTCACAAACAAGAAGTGTTATCCCACCCTTTCTGTAATCTGAAATGTTGTTTTGGGAGCTGTTGTTGTGTATTGTGAAATGTCAAGATTTGTGAAAGATTGCTTTGTATTGTGGTTGTCTTTGTGAAATGTTGTTGTGTTTAACCCTCAGGGCCACTGTATTTTTAGTAGTACTCTAAAAGTTTTCTCTTATCAGACACCTCTGCTGGTTTACATTTGAAAAGACAAAGTAAAAAAAACCCTCCTCACTTTTGTCCAGGGATAATGCAGCCTGGCTGTGCACCATCAGTTCAAAACAAAGTCACTTTTTATCTGGCATTTAGGGAGCATGAATGGATTCATACATCAGACACCTGACCCTGCAGGCTTCTTGCTGGCTGCTAGCAGATAAAGATAGAGTAAGAAAGAAACAAGCATTGTTTGGAATATGAAAGCAAAACATAATGGAAACATGTGACATGTGTTTAGCTCCAATATATAAAATATGTTTTTTTACATTTGAAAGTTGTGATAAGAGTGGGAGTGTAAAAGATTTTCAAAAGAAAGAACAAGCTAATGATTTTGAGTTAGTCTTCCCATTCTGGCTTTAGCTTTTATTGTAGACTTGACATCAGAAAGAAATACTTGTGCACTGTTAAGCAACATTACAGGTTATCTTGTGCAAAACCTTTTGGTTCGATTACGGTTCAAGTAGAGAGCTCACAGAGAATTCAAAGTGTAAAGGGTTCATCATCCTATGTACTCAGTAAATTCCAAATTTATCTGCTAGTTTCTGAGAAGACATTGGTCAGGGTGAGCTCTAATTTGTGGCACCAGAGGAAAAGATCAGTGGTTCACCTAAACCATTAATGATCATTCTCTGGGGACCATGAATATTCACAGTAATTTGGCTGTTAGTTGTCCAGATATCTTTCTCTGCAAGTGTTTGACAGGCTGACCACCAATATCGCTATAGCTCGCTAATTAACACGCTATGCCTCATTTATTTAATCCAAACACAAACAGAAATATAAAATAGACAATTTGTTTTTTAAGTAACAGTAACTATTCACCACTTTTTGAATGTTAGTGAGAGCAGTGTTAGCTTTTGCCGCTGCTTCCAGTTTTTATGTCAGGCTAGTCTAATTGCAGTATTAGAGCAGAATCAGTCGTCTCATCTAACTCAGTAATAGAGTGAATAAAGATATTGTATTCTTTTAAAATGAGCTCATAAAGCATGTGATGTTTGTGCTATTTTTTTTGGCTACTTGTTGCCCTTATCTTTGCCCTTTATTCTGAACTTGTGCTGACTCTTCGCCTTTTCCAGGACAGCACTGAATACAAATGATCTCTCCCTGCTCAAACATCAGCACAAACATTTCAGACACAGACAAATCCAACCCAGCCAAAGGGGAAATCTGTACCTTCCTCATCTCACACAGAGCCATAAACTGGTTCATCCCCGGCCCTCTGCATAGGCATCCCAGACCTGCCCTCCTCTAGCTCTCCACTAGATGCACTCAGACTTTTCCTTCTTTTCACCACACCCAACTATACATCAGGGGTGAGTTCAATCTCAAAATGTTGTGCACCGGTTTGCAACGTTTCTGATTGGATGACATGTTTCCTTGCAACGAGGTATGTTTTCTCCCATTTAGTGGGCGTGTCACAGGTGTACACTGTACAGGCGGGGCTGCGAATAACAGCCCTAGCTGTAGCCATATAACAGTTACCACTGACTGTCATGAGCTGTTGCTTGAGTAATGACCGGCTCACTTTTACATAACATAATCCCAGAATGTGCAAATTAATGTCAAAGACACACACTTCGATGGTTACTGTTGCTGGGGATGAATTTACAATGTTTGCAGACAATGAAACTGACAAAAGACGTTTGAAAAGGGTTAATGGTAAATTTTCAATAAAGTGAATAAAAAAACTCTTGTTAACGTAATTCTTATTCTCACCTTGCCAGGTTTATCTGATGCCTTTTACAATAAGTGTGTATTTTTGCTAACAATGCATTCCACTTCATTCCATGAAATATTTTGTGCAATATGGGTCAATAACTTATTATTTCATTAAGCATATATACAATTTCAGACTAAACTGTAATGCTGTTTACTTTAATCATGAGAATGGAGAAAGACTATATTATATAAACATATTGACAGCTTAATGTGCTGTGTAAATTAAGTTATAGCAGCTCCTGTAAGGAGCTCAAGAGATCACGTGGGTGACTTCAACATCATCTTACTAAAACAACATAACACATTTGAAACAAAAGACTCCTGTTGTCAACTGTGTTCACCTTTATGATAAACAACCTTTGGCCACCACGGGGCTTCTCGGTCTTCTCGAAAGGGCCTTGCTCAACACTGGCGGGGTCACACGTTTAATGTCGCCCATGATGAGCACCACCCCGATCTGCACACTGCAGTCAGGGGCTTCGGGTGCCACTCCTGTCAGCTAGGAACAGGAAACTGAGGCTACAGTTCGCAATAGAGCACCTTTGGGATGTGGTGGAGATTCACATCATGGATGTGCAGCCGACAAATCTGCAGCAACTGCGTGATGCTATCATGTCAATATGAACCAAATTCTCAGAGGAATGTTTCCAACACCTTGTTGAAAATATGCCACGAATAATTAAGGTAGTTCCGAAGGCAAAAGGGGGTCCAACCCGCTACTAGCGAGGTGTACCTAATAAAGTGGCCAGTGAGCGTCTATTCCAGTTCACTTCCTCAGTTCTTTCTGTTTGCCATCGGTTTAATTTCCATAAGTCTAGTTGCCTTGTTGGCTTTTTGCTTTGGGTTTGCCTGGACTAGAGACTGCCACTTTTTCAGGAGTCCTGTTGGTCACAGGATTCCTCTGGGATTCTCACGGCATGTGAGTCACTATTCATCACAGTCCTCCTGTCCTGACCCAACTTCCTGGACTGCTAACCTTCAGCCAGCTCCAATGTCGGTTTCCCCAAGACAGGGTCCTCAACTAAATGGAGATCCCTGGTTGTTTTTGTTGGGCCTGGCTTTGGAGCCAGATAGCTCCCAGACAGCTGGCCTCCAGCCAGATAACCTGTCAGCTAGTTCTGAACTAGACTACTTCCTGTCAGGTCCTGCCACCTTCATCAAAGCCCTCCAGGATAAAGCGTGCCTCTCACCATCGTCATGCCTCTTTGTTGGCCTGTGACCCAGAGCCTTCACTTCCCAGCCCCACAGAGTCGTCACCACTGCCTAGCACCCCAGAATCATTGCTGTGACTCCTGAGGGTTTCTGCTATCGCCTCTGGTCTCCTGTTCGCCCTCTGGACCTTCTCAGCCTGTTGGCCCTGCCTCCTGGTCACCCTCGAGACCTATTCCGACCATCTGTCCAGCCCTCCTTGTCCCTCCAGGACTCCTGCTCCTCCCAGCACCTATAGGCAGTCCACCTGAGGTCTCCTGCACCACCAGTTCCCATGCCACTTTCTCCTGCCTGTGCACCTGCCTGTAAGCTCATTTATGAACAATAAATCCTTGAACTTCACCAGCCTGCCTATCCTTTCTGCGTTTGGGTCCAATCCCTGTTGTTTGACATAATCCACCATGACACCTAAAAATGAAACGTTTAGGCTGCATATGGTTAATTATCTGTTTTGACAATACCCTTTTCTTTAAAATTGAATGCCTACCCCATATTTAACCCTTCCTTCCCCTATGCCTGAACTCTTTAAACTGGCAGCAATGACCTACTGTATGTGAAATGAGTTTTCAGGTGGATTTTTCCAGTAAGCTTTGTATTCATCATCACGATCCTCCAAAAGAGAGCCTGGACTCACTAATGGGTTTCTGGCTTTTCACAGAAATAACGTTCTGCTGTGAGGAAGGGTATAAGGTTAATCTGTATGTGTTTGAAGTCGGGGTTGTGCCTCATTGACTCTCTCCCTTTCTTCTCTCATCACCCTCTTCTCCTCTCCTTCTCTCTCTTTTGCTCACACACACATATCAGTGCTGTGAACTGTGACTAAAGCGTTGCGGTGTCTCTCTCTGTATTTTCTCTTTGACCCTTTTTGATCTATGTTAAAAGGTTAAGGTGACTTTGGGGGATTGGGTAGGGCAGGGAGTGTGTAAAGTTCATGTTAGAGAATTTCTGTCAGTTCCACTGGCTGCATAATACAGGTTTTCACCGCATTAGCATATAGAGTGAACACCTTCATTAGTACATGACTATTTTTAAATGTATCACACAGATGTACTCTCATAATCAGGACCATAACACCAATATGTCTCACATTACAGGTGATCACAGAGAGATCATAATAAGAAACACTTAAATTTAACAGAATCCGGTGTAACTATTCTAAGTGCTGTTTGCTGGGAGAAAAGCTACATTGGTGGAGAAAAAAATAAACAATAAAATGCAATCCAGCCATGGAAACTTTCTAGAGGTCAGGGGTTAATATGTAAAAGGGGCATCACTATTGTACAGGCATACAGTTAGTACAGTAAAGCTGTGTTTCGACCAAAGAAACTATAACCTGGACCTAAGAACCTTTGGAGGAACTCACTGCGTTTCCACTGAAGGGACCAGGATCTAAACTTCCTTGCAGTGAAATTGAAGTGAAAAACGAGTAGAGGCTACTGGCTTTAACTTAAGAATGTCAGGTGTTTTTCTGCGACTGCTCCTCTCTTTTCCATCTTGTTTGCAAAACAATAAATCATAATCAACAGTCAAATAGCCACACAAGTCTAGCCGATTTCCACCTGAGATTGTACGTCGGCATTAAATGTAGCGCTCGGAAATAGCTGCTGCGCATGCAGTGGTGTGTTTACAGCGAACAGCTGATGGAGCTCTGTTAAATACTGGGTCCGAAGTTGTTGTTTTAAGTTTTCATCAGTCAGGAAGTTTTTACACAGAGCCAAAGTCGGTCTCCTCCTCTCCAAAACAAGCGGAACAGCTGATTACAGCAGGCAATAAAGCTCGTTAAAATCACTTTCCTCCGACGCTCAGGCGGACAAAGATGTGAGTCCTGAAGCTGATCTGCAGCTCTTGTCCACTGGAAATGTTGTAATTACCTTCCAAAGTGTCGCAATTTTGTTTTTGTGTTGCTTTCTCTATGCTGGAGTTATTTTATGAACTTTGTGGCTTTATCCAGTTTGTTAAATGTGTAACGAAGTTGATCGTGTGTCTTTCCATTATACTCCCACACAACAAACGCTGCTTTAATGGTCAAGCATAGCCTATAGTTTTTCATTATATTCCAGTCAAATCTGATGCTCATTCATAAATTTTTCCTCATGGATAGTGGTTACAAATAATGATGCCTGGGCATCGCTTTGTACGGCATACAGGCCTACAGCCTACGTCAGCTGGTTAATTTGCCTGATCTTCGCAGGTCTTTAGACCACGGTGGGCTGAAGGAACCTTTTAGTTCATTGAAATGAGATCTGGGGACTTTTGGTCTATTACTGCTGCTACTGTTGCTGTTACGCTCACTTGTGTACTGTAACAACATTTAATATTAATTTTGGTACTACTAGCAGTAATATTACTACCTTTTTCACTACTAAAACAACAGTTACTAACGGGGGCGGAGCTAGACTCTCATCAGAGAGGGGGCAGAGCTTATTCAAAGGGGCGACCCTGACATTAATTAGAGCTGTTATTCTCATACAAATACATCTCAAACACACATTTGAAGGCATGTTGTTTCAAATGTTTCCATTGCAATTCTTCTGCAGAAATAAGCAAAGGTAAATTTTATACAGAAAATGTATCCAGACATTTATTATTGGTCCACCACCAGCAGAGAAACCTTAAGGTATCTGTGAAATAAATCTAGTGACAGGTATGTCTAAAGATTTATCAGTTGAGCAATTCCCCCTGCGGGATAAGACTCACACAGCATCTCCACGAAGGCTCAACAGGAAGCTGTGGCACCCTGATGCTTAGAGCAAACTTCAACACCGGAGCCGCTGCACTAATGTCACAAGAAAACATGATGGGTGTTTTCAGTTAGAATCTGATATTCTGATATATATCAATCTGATTCCAACCTTGGTGCAGACAGATGGAGACAGTTTGACATTAGCATCATTTCCCCACCAATCATTTCCACACAAATTCCACAGCTCTACATGGGAATTAGAGGACAAACAGATCCCCTTTCTCATTGCTACTGTGGTAGTGTACACCTGTGTGTGTGTGTATGTGAGGGAGAGAGTGAGTTATTATGGTGATACAGCGCTCATTATTGTTATAGCAATGCACCTAAGGGAGGATCTGTGTGTTCAGTCTGGTTAATGAGATAGCTACCAACAAGCTCCGGCATTGCCTCACTCTGGATGGATGGCTGCGGAGAAAGCTGCTCCGCTCCTCTCCACCTTTCCACTCCTCCGTTTTTCCTGCTGTTCTATTTCTTCGTCTACTGGGCCCTTATGGTTTCTCCTGACATAATTTAGTCAGCACTTCTCTGTCATGTCTTCTTTTCTTTGCACTTTTTCACCCATCCATCCGTTCTGAGCAATGTCTATCCATCTCGGCATTTTACCCTCTGAGTCAGGGGAGCCAGTGCATAGACATCAGGATAAATAAGGAATGAGGTGGTGTACCATTACCACACACACACACACACACACACACACACACATGCACGCACACACTATTGACATCCCCACACTCTTCCATCAGAAGGAAAGGAGTGCAGGGCAAGGGCTCTCTTGGGAGGATGTTCATGTTTTTCTTGAAGAGGGAGACCAAAAACAATTCAGAAGACTAGTAATGCTGGGTGGGGTGAGCTGTAAACACGTTTTTGAATCAATCAATCTAATTGTTAATACATCTTTAAACACTGGCTAAAAATGGGGAAATGATAACACAGAAATTGGTCCTAGTAATGAGTGCTAAAAAATTGATAGGACAATTAACAGTCTGCGTATTAATATTACAGTAAATATAGGATTTACCACAGCTTACAGTTAGCCCATCTGTCAGGCAGCCATGAATATTTCACCTTGTTGAAAGCACCTTTCGGATGAGTGTGACCTGTTCTGCTTGAATATTTTACTACAGAGAATACAGCCTCGCTCAGTTGTAGGTCTCTGAATTTTTCACAAGATTGAATATCTTCCTCAAACATTATGATGTGCTTGTTTGAAATCGGGTAAATATTTCACTTTTCTTAGTGGACCCTCAGTAGGAAAAAGGGGAAGAGATCGTGCAGCTAATTACACCCCTGGGTGTTATTACCTCAGCTTATTCAATGCATTAAATCACTTGGCTGACTGCGAAAGAAATCATTTGAGAAGAAGGAGGCTCCTGTAGCTATTAGAGGACACTAGTCCATGGTGTTCCTGCTCCATGCTGAGGCCATGAGTTTTCACTATTCACAATACCCTCTATTGCCAAGTGAATAAACTCACATCGCCAGTTTCAACAGTTTCTCTTGTCAATGCATCTACCTCTCTCTTTCACCAAATCAACACATACAGTATTTTTTCACAATCCTCTGTATGAGAGGCCTGTTGCCTCTTGAGTTCCGGTAAAACACCAAAACAAACTCTAGTAAATGTTGTCTCAGATCCCATAATGATTCCAGATATTCTGTGTCCCCGGACGAGGAACAACACAGTGGTTCTTCCCTCGAGGTGAAACCGGCTCCTAGCTGAGCTGACAGCTGATGTGAATGACTGAAGCAGAACTCTCAGGGAGTATTCCTTAGACACATTCAGACAGTCCATCCTCAAAACTGCAACAACCACATGTTTCTGAAGTACTGTCATAACTTCTTATGCTGGTAAGACAAAAGTACAAGATAAAAATGAAGGATATGGAGTTGGATGGCTGAATGGAGCTCAGCTGAGCAGCTGCTGACAGTTCTCTTTTTCAGTAAATCACATTTCTCACCCAAAAAATAAACCAGTGAAGACATGTGGTGACTCCAGAGCAACAAATGCAACTGTGATCTGCCTCGTTTCCATTACTCCAGCCTCCCAAAGTGTTCCAGGTCCTTGTCACCTCAACAATAAATTTGTTTAATTAATTTGAATTCAGTTAGAAACTTCCTGTGTTTCAGCAGATTTTCTGCTCATGTTCAAAACTTTCTGCACATTAACAACCTCTCCCACACATCTGTGTTCTCTGACATTTGCAGAATAATATTTTGAGACAAAGGTCGAAATATTATGAGAATAAAATCGTAGTCTGATGAGAATATACGTGTCATAATACTTTAACAAAATCTACCTGCCCCTGTGCTGTGCATCAGCTTGTGTTATTTCTCTGCTGATATGGCAGTGGTTATCCCCCTTTAGACCATCTGACAGATACAGAGCCCGTCTGGGAGTGTACTAGATGAGACGAGCGCACTGATCTTGATCAGAGGTGGAAAACCGAAACTGAAAACACTTGTGATCAGACAGAAATCTCACCACAAATCCACACAAATGTTAACTTCAGCACCTCTGATAAAGTGCAGCTCACAGCCGTATCAGAGGGAATTAAGAATCCTGGAGTAGAGAGACAGTCAAACAGAGCAAAGTGTCTCTGTAAGGGGGACAGAAACACAGAGCGTCAGGTGTGTCATGTTATTCTCTCGCCGACTGTAAACCGTTTGTGTAGCAAATACAGTGACTAGACACTGACTGACAACATTTACATGTTTTGAGTATAATCTTTTTTGTTGCTGTTGTTGAGTTACATTCGGGGCTACAGGTCAAAACATGACCTGGCAACGCCGATGGCCGTGTGGAAATGCGTTCATGTGCGCATGCAAGAAATTAAACTCACGCATTCGAGCAAGAAACATCTGTGGGACCAGTCCGGACAGGATGTGAGGGCACTCCTCTCCTCATGCATCATTTCAAAACAAGACAGTGACGTTTAATTACAACTCTGGACAAATGCAAGATGGGAAGCAGTGGATTCACATTGACTATTAAAATGCTGATTAGCTGGTGAGGCTGGGCAATATGGGTGCACATTTCAGTCCTTTTATAAATAGTATTTTATATTTGAATGTGCCTGATGGAGCTGATAACATTAATATATAGAAAATATCTATAATTTACATGGGCTGTGCTTTAGTTTGTCAGTAGAGTAGATGCTGGGTCATCAGCCAGTACAGGCACAGTTAATCCACATCCGGCCTCAGCCAGTACGAGCACAGCCAGAGAAGTAGAGCCGGCATCAGATACAAGCTGCTCAGACCCTAATGGACCAGTTGCTGCTCCACCAAATGACCCAGCAGATTGGCCCCAGTCTTATCAGACTTCATGAGGTCTGAGATAGTGTGCAGAAGTCCATTCAAACCGGCACTGGATTTTTCTAGAAGGGGTTTCTATTCAGGCTTCTTACAGAGGGAGGGTTGTGTTGAGAGCTTTGTGGTGTCAGGTGTGACACAGTCTGTGACAGAGTTTTGCAATATAAACATCTGAAAACTGAAGCCAGCCTTGCTCTGTGTGGGACTGTGAGCCGCACTTTATGAGAGGTGCTGAAGTTAGCGTGTGGATTTTTGGTGAGATTGCATCTTAGCATACCCAAAAGTCCCAAATGGGGTTGCGTGTCTGTCAGACGGTCTGAAGGGGATTCTACCATCCATACCAGCAGAGCAATAACGCAGACTTATCCTTCCCACATATAGGAATTGATTCATTGTAACTTATAATGCTGTATTCAAAGCTGTCTGGAGTGAATTTAAAAAGATAGATAGCGTTTTGTAAGATCAATAGATTTTGATGTGTTATACTTTTACTTTTGATTACTTAAGTATTTTTAAAACCAGGTACTTTTTCACTTTTACTTGAAAAGGTTTATACTGGATGACTTTTACTTTCACTTTAGTAATATTTTTCATGCGGTATCTGTATATTAAAATTGAGTACTTCTTCCACCAAAAACCAAAAGGTGAAAACCTGGAGTATATGAACTCCTGTCAAGCCAGGTGGGCTCTACAGACCCAGCACCAGGAAAGTCAAGCCAGATGCCCTGTCTCGTGTTTTTGGCAAAGAGGAGAGTTGCAGCCCACTCTCCGACACCATTGTGCCTACCACCGTTACTTGGAGAATCGAAGGTGATGTTAAGGCTGCCCTTCAGAATCACCCCAATCCAGGTAACAGCCCTTTGGGGGCAGTCTGTTTGTCCCAGAAGCAGTACGATCCTCACACACCTCTCAGTTAACCTGTCAACCTGTAGTTGCACGTTCATTAGCATTCCTCTGTAGACCGTTCTGGTGGTCGTCTATGTAAGCCAAGTCCTTTGCCTGTCCTGTCTGTGCACAAAATAAAGGATCCAACCAGCCCAGCACACGTTCTCTACATCCTTGGCCCATTCCTTGCCACCCATGGTCACACCAGAATTTGGATTTTGTGGCCACGTTTCCTTTCTCAGAAGGAAAGTGATTCTGAGAGTGATTGACCCTTTAAGTAAATCAAATTCAAATTCACATCAGCTTTATTGGCATGAATGTATAACAACAGTATTTCCAAAACTATATATAAATTACGTAAGAACAATTAATTTCATACATTTCATTAAATAAGTAAATAAAACAGTGAACGTTGTGTTTGTGTGTCTTAATAAAAAATCTAATAATATTAATAATAAAAATATAAAATATAAAAATTCTGTAAAAATAAATATTAAGAATAAAAGTAAATAAATAAAACAGCATGTGTGTGTGTTTGTTAAAAATATACAGGTGCTGGTCATATAATTAGAATATATTATATTATATTATATTATTTCAGTAATTCCATCCAAAAAGTGAAACTTGTATAATGTATACATTCATTCAGTAACAGACTGATATATTTCAAGTGTTCATTCCTTTTAATTTTGATGATTATAACTGACAACTAATGAAAACCCCAAAATCAGTATCTCCAAAAATTTGAATATTGTGAAAAGGTTCAATATTTAAGACACCTGGTGCCACACTCTAATCAGCTAATTAACTCAAAACACCTGCAAAGGCCTTTAAATGGTCTCTCAGTCTAGTTCTGTAGGCTACACGATCATGGGGAAGACTGCTGACTTGACAGCTGTCCAAAAGACGACCATTGACACCTTGCACAAGGAGGGCAAGACACAAAAGGTCATTGCTAAAGAGGCTGGCTGTTCACAGAGCTCTGTGTCCAAGCACATTAATAGAGAGGCGAAGGGAAGGAAAAGATGTGGTAGAAAAAAAGTGTTCAAAAATGTGGGGGAGATTCACAAAGAGTGGACTGCAGCTGGAGTCAGTGCTTCAAGAACCACCACGCACAGACGTATGCAAGACATGGGTTTCAGCTGTCGCATTCCTTGTGTCAAGCCACAGCGTCAGAAGCGTCTCGCCTGGGCTAAAGACAAAAAGGACTGGACTGCTGCTGAGTGGTCCAAAGTTATGT
>NC_060152.1:30999661-31013936 GCF_021292245.1 Micropterus dolomieu | reverse complement strand
TTCATTCCTTTTAATTTTGATGATTATAACTGACAACTAATGAAAACCCCAAAATCAGTATCTCAGAAAATTAGAATATTGTGAAAAGGTTCGATATTGAAGACACCTGGTGCCACACTCTAATCAGCTAATTAACTCAAAACACCTGCAAAGGCCTTTAAATGGTCTCTCAGTCTAGTTCTGTAGGCTACACAATCATGGGGAAGACCGCTGACTTGACAGCTGTCCAAAAGACGACCATTGACACCTTGCACAAGGAGGGCAAGACACAAAAGGTCATTGCTAAAGAGGCTGGCTGTTCACAGAGCTCTGTGTCCAAGCACATTAATAGAGAGGCGAAGGGAAAGATGTGGTAGAAAAAAAGTGTTCAAAAATGTGGGGGAGATTCACAAAGAGTGGACTGCAGCTGGAGTCAGTGCTTCAAGAACCACCACGCACAGACGTATGCAAGACATGGGTTTCAGCTGTCGCATTCCTTGTGTCAAGCCACAGCGTCAGAAGCGTCTCGCCTGGGCTAAAGACAAAAAGGACTGGACTGCTGCTGAGTGGTCCAAAGTTATGTTCTCTGATGAAAGTAAATTTTGCATTTCCTTTGGAAATCAAGGTCCCAGAGTCTGGAGGAAGAGAGGAGAGGCACAGAATCCACGTTGCTTGAAGTCCAGTGTAAAGTTTCCACAGTCATCTGCTGGTGTTGGTCCACTGTGTTTTCTGAGGTCCAAGGTCAACGCAGCCGTCTACCAGGAAGTTTTCGAGCACTTCATGCTTCCTGCTGCTGACCAACTTTATGGAGATGCAGATTTCATTTTCCAACAGGACTTGGCACCTGCACACAGTGCCAAAGCTACTAGTACCTGGTTTAAGGACCATGGTATCCCTGTTCTTAACTGGCCAGCAAACTCGCCTGACCTTAACCCTATAGAAAATCTATGGGGTATTGTGAAGAGGAAGAGGCGATACGCCAGACCCAACAATGCAGAAGAGCTGAAGGCCACTATCAGAGCAACCTGGGCTCTCATAACACCTGAGCAGTGCCACAGACTGATAGACTCCATGCCACGCCGCATTGCTGCAGTAATTCAGGCAAAAGGAGCCCCAACTAAGTATTGAGTGCTGTACGTGCTCATACTTTTCATGTTCATAACTTTTCAGTTGGCCAACATTTGTCAAAATCCTTTATTTGTATTGGTCTTAAGTAATATTCTAATTTTCGGAGATATTGATTTTCATTAGTTGTCAGTTTGAATCATCACAATTAAATGAAATAAATATTTGAAATATATCACAGTCTGTGTGTAATGAATGAATATAATATCCAAGTTTCACTTTTTGAATGGAATTACTGAAATAAATCCACTTTTTGATGATATTCTAATTATATGACCAGCACGTGTGTGTGTGTGTGTGTGTGTGTGTGTGTGTATGTATATGTATATATATATATATATATATATATAAACAAAACTAAACAAATGTCACACTAACGTGTGTGTGTGTTATTATAATAATACATTTGAAAAAAAAAATCAGTATCAAATATGAAATTTAAAAACAAAACAATCACAAAAATATCAAACAATCAAAATAATAATAATTTCAAAATTTGTACAATTATTTATCAGTCTGAGGTTCCACTGGTTGTCCTCACTTCATGGCATGAGGAGACATATTTTGCAGCAATTATTTGACATTTAGGCATTTCTCCCTCTAAATAGGGGAGTTTCTGTGTGTCTGATATAAATTTGAATTCGGGGTATATTTGGGAAATGTTAGCAAATTTTTTTTGTCTTAGTGTTCTATATTTAGAGCATGAGGTTAGAAAGTGCAGCTCTGTCTCTACCTGTCTTCTGTCACACTGAGAGCAGAGTCTCTCCTTTTGTGATAGCCAGCTCTGTCTGTGGCGACCCTTTTGTTTGACCAGGCTGTGTTCACTCAGTCTGTATGTTGTCAATATTATTCTTAGTTTAGGACATTTTATTGTTCTCAGGTAATTTGCCAGTGTGAATTCTCTTTTTAGGGTCAGATAACATTGGAATTGACTTTGTGTTTTGGTCGTTTCTTTCCAGTATTCAGTATATTTTTCTTTTTGCTTGTTGATAATTTGGTTTGGTCTGCTTGAGTTGGTGTTGCTGTTCTGAGGCTGTTGGGGACTTGTTACTGCAGAGAGCCTCAGGACCAGCTGGCTGAGGGGACTCTTCTCTGGTTTCGCTCACTGTAAATCTCTTCCTAAGCTCCCATCTACTAACAAGACAGCTGAGCTACTGGTAAGGGAGGTTTCCCGTGCCCACGGCCTACCCAGCGACAGACCAGGGACCCCAGTTCACCTCTGCCATCTGGAAGTCTTTCTGCTTTGCCATCATTGCCACCGTCAGTCTGTCCGGTTTCCATCTGCAATTCACCGGCCAAGTGGAGAAAGCATATCAGAAGATGGAAACCACTCCGATGCTTAGTCTCCACTAACCCTTTGAAGGGTTGCCTTCTTTCTCTCTCTCTCTCCTTATGGACATTACCGCTGGCTCACAGAGTTTGGTGCCAGTCATGCGCTGTGGGAGATCATGGAGGGATTACAGAAGCTGTGCACCAACCACATCTGGCCTACAAGCCAAGCTCAGTACCCCAGCCGCCCCTCCAGCTCCGGTGACCTCAGCCTCTGCTTCTCTACTCGACCGGGAACTGTGGGTTCCTACACCTGGGCAGTATGACAGAAATGGTGATGTCATCCTGCATCATTTGCACTACATGATCCCTGGTGGGGAGAGTAAATTCTGATGACAGACAGGAGTAGCTTCTTATGTGTATATCTAAGTTATCTGGTCTGAAGAACAAGAACTCATGAGGAAATAACTGACTGAGCATTATTAACATTATTAGACTGCATAATGGATCTCGTTTTGAGTAATGACAAACAGACAGAGACAAAAAATAGGTGTACCCCACCTCTCGCCCTATGCCAGCTGGGGTTGGCTCCATCCCCTGCGACCTTGCACGGACTATATATTTATGATCATAAAATCCTGTTGGTCCGTTTGCTTACAGACCACCAATGATCTGCACTAGGCTATGCAATGCTCGCTGACCATACTGTTTAGAATATTTCACTGTACTGAAGGCACAATTGGAATAATAACCTGCTGCTTTGGCAGTGTTTAGCAGCTTTAAAGGAAAGAGTGAAGTCAGCGGCTGACAGGCTGCCATGTCAGAGACACAGGAGTCAGGAGCATCAGCGGTGCCAGCCTAGTTGGCAGCTCTTCAAGCAACAATAGCCAGGACTCTGAGACCCAACCAGACAAGCCACGGCGATTTCATGTCACTCAGCAGACTGCATTCCACAGAAGGAGACTTATTTTCATTATTCATCCTACTCAGAACTGTGATCTATTTCCCTTAAAGTATCTTATAGCAGGAACGAATGACACATTAACAAGCTTTTAGTTAGTGGGGCCTCACCACGAAACCAAAGGGATGTGATTGGTTTGGCACATTTTGCCAATGGCAGTGATTTAGATGAGGGACAGTGACACATCTGACATTGATGAGAACATGTGCTTCTATCTGTAGAGATATTCTAAGACATACGTCAAACCATGTACTTAAGTCAAGTGATGGACCTTAAACTGCCATAATGGCAGGAAGCAGGCTGTCAGTCAAACAGGCTGAAGTAGACTTTTGTACAATATTAAACTACTATGTCTGCAGCGTAGTTGTCATACACTGTTTAGAATTTTTGATTTACCTTCTCAATATTTAATTATAACACACATTAAAACTGAAATGGGGAAAAGCAGTGTTTCATTTCATGTTGCACTTATTCATTTTTTTTCATTACAAAAGAGTAATGTCAAAGAGGTCACTTGTAGTGATGAACCCAGAGAATTATCACCGAACTCTGCAGTTCCTCTCAGCTCTACGGCGTTTAAACATGTTTTGGTTTTACAGCCCACAACTTAACTGTTTGCTTCAGTCTCACCATTCTCAACAGCACCGTTTCCAGCAGCAGCAGGTGGCAGTTTTTTAATGAAGAAGAGGCGCATTTAGCAGCCAGATATTTCCCTCAGGAGTTGGTGGAGACCAAAACAGAGCTAAAAAAGAGGGTCAGCTGAATGTGGATACATGCAACCATTTGCTAATATTGCCAGAGATTAAGTAGTGTCAAAATGTGCTAATTTGTTTACAGCTTTTTGCACTGCCTCCAAGTGGTAAATAAAATGAATTAATGCAGGCTTAAAGACAAAATGTACTGACAGGAAATTAAAGCTGAAGCCAATTAAAGTGCACATTTAAGATGGAATCAGTCAATGCTAAATATGTAATACAGAATGGTGTAGTACCTAATTATGCAGCCAGAGACACACACATGAATAAGTCTAATGCAAACTACCACAAGCAGCCATTGCAGTGCTGGTATCCAGGCTGTAGGTCAGCGCCTGCTGTCTGCTCTGCAGGCTGGCATGTGGTTAATATGTGGCAGGCAGGGGGCTAATGTGTTGGCTCCTGTCAAATATCACTTACCTGTAAAGAACTGACAGGGCGCCGCAGAGAGACAGCAGCAGTCTCCCCCACATGGATCTTCACAGCAGCAGCGTCATATCAAAGGACCACACATGAATGTTGGCGAACATAATCCACACTGCAGTGTTTCAGTGAGGAGCTAAAGCTGTTACTGAGTGAGCGTAAGCTGCATGAAAGGATAAAGATGATACATTCATATGACTGTGTATTGAATTTTTTAAATATAAAGGAGATAACCACAAGCCTTTATTTTGTAGTTCCAGCCACCCCTTTAAACCACTATTCTTGTTATAGTTTTAGCTGCACAAGTGGAAGGGTTGCACACGGTTTGTACAGGCAAAAGCTCTTGGGTGGAGGCTTACTCATTTTGGGACAGGAAACAACCGACATCTCCAAGCGGTTTCTATCAACCAAATATATTTGTCTGGCTCCCAGCCTGCAACTCCGCCGCATTTAGTTAATACTTTCCACGCTGACGGATAATGAGTGAGCAGTAAGAGGAGTGTGGGTTGAGAAAAATAACATTTTGTAACCCAATGTGTATCCTTGTCCTCTCTGTGTTGAATGTTTAATGTTGTTTTCATTCTACTCAGTGGTTCCCAAGCACTAATGCTGTTATCAGGAGATTGAGCACTGAACGAAGACGCAGTTCTGCATGTTTGTAGCAATCACCAGTAATAAAAAATGTGTGGCTCCTTCGAGGACTGTTTATCCATGTGGTTCCCTTCAGTTAGTAGTGCTGGTATAAAACTGCGCTCTTTTTCTGACCTCCATGTTGCTGCTGGTTCACACACACTCCCATAGTTTCAGTTTGCTTTACTCTCTAAAATCTCTCCAAACAGTGTCCCATATAATTCTACAGGTGCCGAAATCTGGATGACACAAGCTCTGAGTTGATTCTTTTGGGTCTCTTTCACTTGTTACTTTGCACTCACAACAATGTGCTTATATGCAGGCTGATAGGTGATTGATAAAATACATTTTTACCTAACTATGTAAGTTATTACAACTTGATTTTACTCTTACATTAATCCTTAAAGCAGCCATAATCGATATCTTTATAATAACATAACCATGTGACAATGTGAAAGGGATGAACCTACAGAGAATTGTCTCCTGAAATCTAATCTAAAGAGCCAGATATTTCCCTTATCAGTTGGTAGAGACCAAAAGCAGAGCTAAAAGAGAATGAATATTAACCTCAAGTGCCTTTTCAGCTTTTGCCCCTCTTTTGGGAACCATGGATATCCGTTACAAATCCTGGTTATCTATCCAATAATTGTTTAGACATCGCCATCCCTAGAGCCAGACTTCTTGTGTGCAAGGCCTAAATTGTGAGCACAATAGAACATACAAGAGGAATTGTGTCACTAGATCTGAGCAACATCTGTCAACTTCCCAGTGTGCCACCTCCGCCTTTTCATCAGCCTAAAAGGTGTTAACTGTGAAACAGATAGGACTGTTACAGCCAGATAAGGGCATATCCCGTTAAAGCCTGCTAATCAAAACTTGTTAGCAAACGCCCTATCACATTTTCAAATACTCAGACCCTGCCAGAAGAGCTGTCGTATTCAAAATCAGGATTTAGTGCTCCAAATGTAGAGCTTAGAAAGGCTGAAAGGGAAACGGATAAGAGAGGAGAAAGGGAACATGAATCAGGGTGTAAATGAAAAAAGAGAACAGCAGAGGCTTGAGGCATTGACCTATCTCTGATCCACTTTCCCTGCTCCATGGTTAGAAGTTGGAGAGCAGCTGAGCTCTCCGCTACGGTCTTTATTTATGGCTCGCTGTCGCCTGCTGTGAAAACATCATTATTAGCTGATGGGCACGAGCAGCGAGTGTGTAAATATTCTTTTAATCGCTGGCGGCCTGCAGCAGTCATCACTACAGCTCCCAGTGTGATGATGTGATGAATAAAGCAGTAATTAGGGAGAGGGGGGGGCTGGGGTTCACATCAAGATGAACATGCTGGCTGTGGAGTTGAATTCTCGGGAAAGGCTTGATGCTCTGACCCTCTGTTCACTTCCTTCATTTACATCATAAATATGCAGTAATACTTTTGTACTGTTTTGTACCAAATGTGTTGTTTTCAAATGCCAGAATGATTTCAGTCATAATTACATCTTCAGAGTTTGCCCCTTGAAATAGAACGGTTGTGTGTTCACCCAGCCTGACAGCTATCTGATGAAAGGCAGACAGTTCAGTCACTCAGGTCTTTTATTATGGGAAGACTGTTTACAAACCCACCAGGTCAGAAGACTATCTTGTTAGTAACTTTAAAAGTTCCATTATAGCCAATGCAGAATATTTATTGCAGCAACAACACTGGTTAAAATGCTTGCGTATAGTGTTGCTGCAGTATTCCTTCACACAAAGCAAAATAGGAAAGGAGAATACGTCTTGGGCTTATGCAATATGAGCAATATTTAGTTGCATGAATGGCTGCCAATCTTGGATTTTAGTGTCCAGCTCTCAAACACAATTAGCCTCTGTTTGCTTCTGTACCTTGTGCATGATATTAACCTTCAAACACAAGTGTCTGAATTCCAAGTGTAAAATCTATACATTATGTTCCTTAAAACAGACTGAAAAATGAAGTGAGCAGAGTACGCACACTATTTTTTTTATAAACTTCATCTTTGATGTACAATTCACTATCAAACATTACAGATGCAGTTTTTAAGTTCAAAACAAAAACAGCGGGAGATTTGTGTGGTTTAAATGGCTGCCTGTGGAGATTCACGAAGCATGTGTCTCAGAGTCAGTGTAGGTTGGCAAAATGGAAGCGTGTCGGCTGTACTGTTGGAAGTCGGATTGGTCTTTAGACTCGTGACCTTGGCATGAGTAAAACCTTGGCTACAGCACTCTGTCTAGCGGCAGAGCTTCAGCAGGTTTATATAGCAGGCTTGGCATCTCTCTGTGCCTTTTAAACATTTTATTCTCCATGCTAATGGTTTTCCTGAGGTCCTGTGGAGCATAATAATTCATGTCAACCAAATCATATACTTCTTTATATTTGAAATTATGATCCTGTTATTGAGTTCACTCATTTCATTTCATTTTAGTAGCTTTCTTTTCTAGCTTTCAACACAAAATCCTACTTTTTTGAACCACTATCCTTTAGCAGTGCAGCATGCAGGAAATGCAAACCATTTTAATATGAGACAGATCAAGTTGAGATAAAGAGAGGATCACACATTCCTCATTAGAGCCATTTATTCAGTGATGAAAGAGGGAGCCATAGAAAATGTCATTAATCCATGAACTACCAACATGGCTGGAATTGTAATTCAGAGTGTGTAAGGCATAAAACAGCTTCAAGTGATATCATCTGTGCTTTTTCACAAGACTCAAATATCAAAAGAATGTTTTGTGACAGTTCAGCTTTAGAAATGTGTCGCTCACACAGAAAAGCCTGAGCCTCATTCCTTCCCTAATGACACTTAATTTTCTTCCAGTTTTCATCCGTTTTCTTTCATCTTTGGCTTCTATAAACTGCTGTGCATTTCAACAGCCACTTTGGAAAAAAAAATAAAAAATCGCAACATTTTATTTGGTCCATTTTTTTCAAAAGGCTTTCAGGATCCGGTCCAGAAGCTATTTGCTGACAGCCATTTTTAATCCCTCGATTAAAAGCAGAAAAGCTTATCTCATAAAAACAGACATCCCAATCAATCACTCGATCTGCTGTGCAAAATATTAAAATAGAAAAAAGATAGACCATGCATCTTCCCAACAAATTGCTTGGAATAAAATCAGTACTTGGCTGTTGTGGAGGAGGAGGGGGGGGATAATTTGTATCACATTTCCTTTCTGTGAGGGGGCATTTGGTGAGATGTTGGAAGACTGAAAGAAAAACATGAATGCGTTTGGAGTGACAAGCTACAGGAGCGTCTCATTTGGTGCAGATGATCAAACAATTAGCATGAATTAGACACTTTGAAAATGAGGGCCTGCATGTGTTGCTGTTGCATTATCCTGAGGTTTATGTTTGTTTCCAGAGCAGACTCATCTGTCGTCTGTGTGCATTCATGAATGAGAACTGTTTGGCTAAGCTGCACTTTTTTAATTGGTACCAAGGTACTGTTTCATTGTCTTATCTATTATCTGTAGTGATGTTTTTTCTGCTACACAATGCAGCTCTGTTGTAAATAACATGTCAGTAGCACTTTGTAATTGGGCACCATTTATAAAGGGATTATAAACTGTAATTAAGATTTATGAATGGTTAATTAAGCATCGTAATGCTTTATAGATCAACCATTCATCAGAACTACTTTTACATTACCAAATTGCAGACTTCATTAACAATTATGAGAACCATTTATTAATGAATTTAATAATAACTTAATGACTTGACTGGTAATGACACCAGCCAGAAAGATTTTCCATAACCCAAAAGTTGTCCACAAATTATACACTTGTTAAAAGGAACACCTCAGTGGCCAGTTGTTCTTAAAGTCCTGTGCTTTATCAGAGGCAGAATTTTATATATTTTGGTTTCATGCCAGCGTCCTAAATCCGGTCAGAACGCTGCTGGTTCTTTGTCTGCTTAAAATTCTTTGCAAATATTCAGTTAAATCATTTCATTTTAAACCTATTTGCATTAAACAGTAATTACCACAGGGCCTGACACACAGCACACAAAGAGCTAACCAGTGTTAGCAAATAAACATCCACCAGTGGAAACGTACACTGTGGGCCAGATAACTAATTAGCTAGTCAGCTGCAGCACATCAGCAACAACAGCTTAAAACGTCAAATTAACACCACTGCTAACATTGGGTGGGCTCAGCTTGTGAGCTATAGCTAACAAAGGTTTACAGTGTGTCTTGGTGCCCCCAACAGCTTTGCAGGAAATCAAACATGCAAGCTGGCCCACCCACTCTAAACTGCTAAAAAAGCAGTTCTGATCTTTCATTCACCTTTGACATCATTTTTGAAAGGGATAATTTTTTGATTGCAGTTCACCTTTAAAGGAGACCTATTATGCTTCTCCATATTTTATGACTTATCTACAATGTTACAATGTTTGATGTTCATGTTAAACATGGCCAAAGCTTCAAATAATGAGGTTAAAGTATTTATAAGAAATCCCTATGAGCCAAAACCTCAGATTTCGTCCTGTTCTGAACGCTCTGTTTTGAACTGCTTTTTATAGTAACGTCTCTGTACTACGACATTCGGACCTAGACTGAGCCGGTGTTCCATATATGGTCATTTGCATGTCTGTCTGTACCGCTCAGCGACAACAACAGCCTGATAACATGCTTCAGGTCTTGGCCAATCAGAAGACAGTGGACTTTGAGAGGGGGACCTTAAAAAAATATAGGACTGGAAAAGCAGCATAATAGGTCTCCTTTAACATCTAATATCACCACTGTTGTGTTGTAAAATAATAATAAATGTAATACATTTGTCCACAGACCATGAGGTTGTCATTGTTCCCATTAGCTGATCTGCTGCATTTTTTTGTTATTTATTTGTGCTGCAGAATGATATCTCTTTGATTACACTGAAAAAATGTCATCTTGACAATCAGCTTATCAATCTGAACGATGTGTTTTAATTTCTACTTCTGTGTGGTCCGGTCAGCTCAGTCACAGGTCCCTCTTGAGCTGCAGTTTCTTGTCCCTGATGTGCTGGAGCAGAATCTTCCCTCTGTGCTCAACAGTGTGGATGAGAGGCCTGAGGCCGCTGGCTCCGCCTTGGCTTTCCCAGAATTCCCTGTCTGTGTAAAGGGAGTGCAGAAGAAGACTCTCCAGACAGCCTGACTGGAGCACCGACACTGCTCTCTCTGGAAATCTGACAACAGAAACAGCATTAAATTTGATGTGCTGTAGCTTAAGTGACTTGTTAAAAGTCTAGAAAACAAGACTGCTCACCCCATGAGGCAGTAATGCCCTATACACAGTACAATACTGTGTAAGACTGTTGGACAGAAAACAGCTCTGTTTTGTTTTTCTTCTCACCTTATCACTATGTCTGGTTCTAAAGCAAGTCCAGTTGCCTTTAACTTAGCACTTCTAGATAAGCTTTATCACTAGAATTGCTCAAAGCAACGGGTTTATTTATGCAGCACATTTTTTAAATGCTTCAGTAATTCAAGATAAGATGCCTGCCTTTGGTGTGAGAGACCCGGGTTCAATTCCCACAGTGACACACTTGCCTGAGCAAGACACTTAACCCCTAGTTACTCCAGAGGCGTGCAACTTCTGACATGTATAGCAATTGTAAGTTGCTTTGGATAAAAGCGACAGCTAAATGTAATGTACTACATTTTACATCAATCTTGCTAATTTGTCAAGATATTGAATCTCAACTGGGGGTCTGAAAGTGTGCACTGTCATGTCCATTTGTACAATTGATTGCATATAGCCCCCTCTATAACACCAGGCTTTATGCATTGACTATGAGCACACAGACGATGTATAAAAACTTTTGGATGGTACAAACTGGTTCATAATGCCATCCTTCAGCACCTCCTCTAGTACAGCAATAGAGTAATGTGGCTGTTTCTCAAAGTACTTTTCCCCACTGTACATTCCAATTTGAAAGAATCATAATATCCACAATATTGCTTAACACAACATATAGATTTGATATAACGGATGGCTCTAAATACCTAGCCACTGTTGCCGAGGCGCAGACCAGAGCTGTAGCAAATTTGGCACTTTGGCATAACAATTGGAAACAAAACAGTGTGCCTTAATTGCTGAATGCCAGCACAATTGACCCTCAATCAAAGAGTGATTTCATCTGCTGGATGTGTTACTGTGTTTTTACAACATGCAATCTTTAGCTTCTCCTTTGATTGGATGTTTGTTAGGAGTACTGTCTCTTTGTATGTGCACAAGCTTGTACATTTGACTTTGACCTGACCCATTTGGTTATCTTTTGTACTGATGATTCAACCGAGAGACTTTTATGTCCGTTCAAGCCTGGGAAGTGCTCCAGTTTCCAGTAACCTGACAACGTCTAAGCAGAAAATGAATTGGACTTTCTCTTGCAGAACACTAGATTCCTGGAATAACTTGGAAACTACTGGAAAAAAAACAACAGTGAATGGGTCCTTTTCAGTTCATGCAAACAACATGTCAAATCTAAGAAAGACACCCTTGAGCAAGGTTTATAAAAATGCTCTCCAAGAAGTTGTTAGATTGAGAAGCAACTGAAATGAGTCACTCTCCACCTCTGGAAAACAACCAATTTTCCTTTTATTTTGCTCCATATTATTCAGTGATGAGAAACACTTTATCATTCTATTTCAATTCAGTTTCACGTCCAGGCTTAAGATATTTAAGAGCATTTTTATAGAGCGGCTTAGTAATCCTAAGTGACAGACAAAGGGGAATTTCTATCAGACCTGATTCATTCAGCATATTGAATAGCAGGCTAATTGAATGCACACTAATCTAATCAGACAGACATTGTAACAAAACCCTAACAAGCTTCCAGTGGACGTTTCTGTGCTGCTGATTTGAAAGCAGTTCACCAGGGAAATATGTTGTTGGGTGTGTTTTATTTTCTCCTGAAACATTTGCTCACATCAGTGTCTGTGCCTGCTGTGAGCCCAAATTAGTTTCTGACTCTGTGTGGTGTAATTTATTGAACCTGGAAGGAAGCACAACAAACTCTCAGATGTGCATCCTCCTGCTTTAAACTCACTCATCAATGCCCTCAACCAGCCTGAAGTTGAGGTTGTCATGGGACTGCTGCGGTCTGCCGGCGTTGTCTATGAACACCAATCTGGAGGGATCTGCCTTCCTCACCTGGACACACACACACACACACATACAGTCAGGAGGAAACACAGGTGACACAAAATGTAATTTGTGAGTTCAGGTTGTCATCCTTTTCTTCTTGTTTTTATTTTATTTATTACTTTTTGAATAACCAAATTAAGATAACACTAAACTGTTTTAAATATTATTGATAGGATACACATGTTTATTACAATTTTGTTTAGTTATGGACATTTTAACACACAGCATGTTTAAGGAATTAATACAATGTTGTTTATCAGGCAATCCAGAATATATCTTTCCACCTCAGTCGTGCATCACAACTAGATTTCCCACGGTCCAACATCTTTCACTGTTTATCTTGCACTCCATTTAGCTACAAGGTGGTAAAAAACCGTCCGGCAGTGCTGACGCAACATCCAGGGGATGAATTTATAATCACTTCATTATTAAACACAGCTGCTAGCTGTCCTCTAACACACTGGATGCCCCTCCCTAACTGAACAGAGTATCCATAACAGCCTGTAACTTCCTGAAACCAACAGTCCAGCGTTTACACCCACTCCACACCTCATGTGAGGCGAGAAAGGAGCCAAGGTCTGAACATCTCTCTCTAGCTCTCTTAAGAAGCTTCCGGCTGTTTTGAACAACTATCAGCATTCAACATTGTGTTACCTAAATGTCAACAAAATGCAATCTGTACAACATATTTATTGGAGAGCACTGATTAGTAGTTTGCGTGCATGAACTGTAAATTTGCACACACAAATGTATTTGTTTCTCTCTATGACACCTGCCAGGTTTTGTAACTACAAGCAGAGAGAGGTAGTAAAATCATTTTGGATGAAACAGGCCAGTCATTCACTGAATAAGACTTTTTCTAAGGAAGATATTTTGACGGAGAGTATCATAGTAGGAAAAGCACAGGTCTAAAGAATAAATTGAATGATGGCTGGATTCCGTTTAACTGCTTCAGGGTCCTGATACTGTGCATGCTGGCTCACTGTCATACTGTCATGGCTTACTGGCCATCGTTAATGTTATTAGAAACACCTGTGCTTGTCCTTCTATGACAAGTCAAATATAGCTGCAAGCATCGATGAAAGGGTTCAAACCTTCCTGGAAGTTTAGTGTTGATTGGACAAACATTTTCTCATTTGAAGCCTGATTTGCGGAATGACTTGCAGTTTTTTTGCATTTATAGCTTCCCCCTAGTGTTCCATTTGAATGAAACTTTCAGGGCATGTTTCCATTAGTTATGAGGACATATCCTGTGAGATTTGTGATGATTGGAGAATGAATATCTTATTTATATTCTGATTTGTGTCGTGCCACACCCATTTCTTGCATTTGTACCGCCCCCTTGTGGCCGGTTTGAATAAAACTTTGCACATGCAAGTTTTTTTTTTAAATTTAAATGGCGGGAAATTTTTGTAGGCAGACCTAAATGTTCCTTGAGGCTTTTTGTAGACAACATTGAGCTGTACCTGTGTGACAAATTTCAAGTCCATCGGACTTCAATTGAAAATCAACTTTTTAAGGGCGTACTCACACTAAAAAAAAAAGCAAAAAATCATCTAGATCAGATAATAAAATGGTCTGGCCGTTTGATAGGCGAGTCAAAACCAGGAGTGGCATCACTATATGCCAAACAATTACAAAGGATGGCCCTTTCAATTTTAAATGATGACTCTCACCCTCTGCGAAATGAGTTTCAGTTATTACCGTCTGCGAGGAGGTATAAAGTCCCTAGGTGTAGAACGAAAAGACATAAAAGCAGCTTCGTAATAAATGCGATTGATATGCTTAACAAATTGTAGAGGTGTTTTCTCAGATATATACTAGGGGTCTCATGAATTTTTCATAATGAATTTTTTATTTTATTTATTTATTTTATCTGTCCTTATGTGTAGTGTGATGTTCTGTGTTGTGTGTTGTTTTTTGTACTGGATGCCATAGAATGTCATTGCACTGTAAAACAAATTTACCTACGGGTATAAATAAAGTAAACAAACAAACAAACA
>NC_060152.1:30996641-30999561 GCF_021292245.1 Micropterus dolomieu | reverse complement strand
ATATGCCAAACAATTACAAAGGATGGCCCTTTCAATTTTAAATGATGACTCTCACCCTCTGCGAAATGAGTTTCAGTTATTACCGTCTGCGAGGAGGTATAAAGTCCCTAGGTGTAGAACGAAAAGACATAAAAGCAGCTTCGTAATAAATGCGATTGATATGCTTAACAAATTGTAGAGGTGTTTTCTCAGATATATACTAGGGGTCTCATGAATTTTTCATAATGAATTTTTTATTTTATTTATTTATTTTATCTGTCCTTATGTGTAGTGTGATGTTCTGTGTTGTGTGTTGTTTTTTGTACTGGATGCCATAGAATGTCATTGCACTGTAAAACAAATTTACCTACGGGTATAAATAAAGTAAACAAACAAACAAACAAACAAACACTAGGTTAGCTTGTACCGAGCATTATTCCCCCCCCCTCCCCCACTGGCCTGCGATCACATTGCGCCTAACTATCCGAGCCGGTGCACGTTTACATCATCACTCCAGTGTTTCCCATACACTGATTTATTTGTGTCAGCCCGCCAAAGTATGACACTGAGCGCCACATAGCCTACTGATTTTATGTTGGCCTGGCTACTTAAAATCGTATTTGATTGCAGAGCTGCGGGCAGCGGACATATTCGCTCAGCACCTCGTCTCACTCGCTCGCTCACTTCCTCTGTCTCTCATGAACACTGCTGCACACAACATAAAGCGGTCAATGTCGGAGACCCACCTTAAAGAAAGTCAAACGAAACAGACTCTCAGGGTTCAACGTGCTCGGGCACGGTACAAATCGCCTAGTGTGAGTCCACCCTAAGCCTTAATTACAGCGCCACCATCTGGTCTATTGGGCTAATATTTCTATAGAAGCACACCCTTTCCAGTTATTCCTCCAAGTTTCATGTTTCTAGCTTATTCCAGCTCACAAGAATGTGAACCGCGGCATAGGACAAAAATGTAATAATAATAATAATAATTTTACAGCACAAACAACAACTTTGTGGTTTGAACCCTAATAAGATTATTCAAATTCCAACTTCATGCCCTCTAGGCCTATAA
The DNA here is from genome assembly GCF_021292245.1 of Micropterus dolomieu. Classification (NCBI taxonomy): domain Eukaryota; kingdom Metazoa; phylum Chordata; class Actinopteri; order Centrarchiformes; family Centrarchidae; genus Micropterus; species Micropterus dolomieu. The sequence goes on along the minus strand of NC_060152.1, from coordinate 30,998,510 downwards.
GTCAACTGCAGAATGAAAAAAGAGCCTGCTGTGATTTTCACACAGACAGGCTTCATCTGTTCTTACATAATGCAGCAAACAAATCATATGTAACATCATTAGCACTCTAATCCACCTCAGAAACACCTGCCAGCCTGAGAGCTCGTTCGCTAGCTATGAACAACTCATACATTAATATAGCTGGAAGTATAATGTATGCTTCTGTTGTATCATTTAAATATAGATCCATTCTCCTGTGTCGTCATGATAGAAGCAGCAACAAAATGTTGTGCAACAAAAAAACAAGCAGGGCAGCGTGGGTGGATTTTGTTTTCTTTATTCCCTCAGATATGATGAATAATGACATTAACAGAGAACAGTAACATTTATTTCAGGATATAAATAATTTTGTTAATGGCACAAAGAGAGGTTTACTGTCTGTGGAGTTGAAATACCATTAGTAGTGATTGCGATACGCACCAGGATGTGAACCAGCAGCAGGTCCTTGGTGTTACCACACTTTGCGTGCAGCATGTTCTCCACACAGAGTTCTGTCGGTTCAGGTGTGAAACCACAGCAGTACCTGTCCAGACGGTCATTTACCTGCCCAACAGACAAAGAACACACATGAAGTCGAAAACGATGTGGGCTTTGTAGATCATTGGCAGACCTGGTCTGATTCAGAGAGACGGCATCCATCCCACTTGGGAAGGAGCAGCTCTCATTTCTAGAAATCTGGCCAAGTTTATTAGTGGACCAAATCCATGACAACCCAGAGTTGAGACCAGGAGGCAGAGTCGCAGTCTAACACACTTCTCTGCCCTTCTATTTCAGCAGTTACCCACCCAAAACCCTACTCCTAATCGAAATTATTTAAATCAAAGGTAAACAGAAGAGGAGCTGTGCATAAAAACCTCAAGAGCAATAGTGCAAACAAATAGGAAAATTAAATGTGGACTCTTAAACATCAGATCTCTCTCTTCTAAAGGTGTGCTAGTAAATTAACTAATATCAGATTATAATATTGATTTATTTTGTCTTACTGAAACCTGGCTGGGTGATGGAGAATATGTGAATCCACCCCTCCCAGTCATATTAATACTCACATTCCTCGAGGCACAGGCCGAGGAGGTGGAGTTGCAGCTATCTTCGACTCTAGTCTACTAATCAGCTCTAAACCTAAACTAAACTATAACTCATTTGAAAGCCTTGTTCTTAGTCTTTCGCACCCAAGTTGGAAATCACTGCAACCAATTCTTTTCGTTATAATGTACCGAGCACCTGGTCCGTACTCTGAATTCTTATCCGAATTTGCAGAGTTTTTGTCAACTTTAGTTATTATAGTAGGGGATTGACAGCTTCAGTACTGCGTTTATCTCTCTGTTAGATTCCATTGTTTTAACCACACCCTCGACCTTGTTTTGGTGTATGGTATTGAAACTGAACATTTAGTGGTGTTCCCACAGAATCCCTCTTTGTCTGACCACTGTTTGATAACTTTTGAGTTTGTATTACTGAACTACATGCCATGGGCAAGATCTGTCTGTCTGATAGATATCAACAGGCTATGTACCACAGTACTTTAAAGTAGCTGTAATTAAACCTCTTCTGAAAAAGCCCAAACTTGATCCAGTTTTTTAGCCAACTAAAGACCTATATCTAACCTTCTATTTCTCTCTAAGATCCTGGCGAAAGCAATTGCCAAACAGCTGTGTGACGTTTTACATAGGAATAGTTTATTTGAGGATTTTCAGTCAGGATTTAGAGCTCATCATAGCACAGAGACAGCACTGGTGAAAATTACTAATGACCTCCTTATTGCATCAGACAAAGGACTTGTCTCTGTACTGGTTTTATTAGATCTTAGTGCTGCATTTGATACCACTGACC
>NC_060152.1:30995378-30996621 GCF_021292245.1 Micropterus dolomieu | reverse complement strand
CTAATGACCTCCTTATTACTAATGACAAGTCCTTTGTCTGATGCAATAAGGAGGTCATTAGTAATTTTCAGTCAGGATTTAGAGCTCATCATAGCACAGAGACAGCACTGGTGAAAATTACTAATGACCTCCTTATTGCATCAGACAAAGGACTTGTCTCTGTACTGGTTTTATTAGATCTTAGTGCTGCATTTGATACCACTGACCATCAGATCCTTTTACAGAGACTGGAACATTTCATTGGCATAAAAGGAACTGCTCTAAGATGGTTTAAGTCCTATTTATCAGATCGATTTCAGTTTGTACATGTTAACGATGAGTCCTCAAAGCACGCCAAAGTTAGTTATGGAGTTCCTCAAGGATCTGTCCTCGGACCAATCCTCTTCACTTTATATATGTTTCCTTTAGGCAATATTATCAGGAAATATTCCATAAGCTTTCATTGTTATGCAGATGATACTCAGTTATATTTATCGATCAAGCCAGATGAAACAACATCAGTTAGCTAAACTTCAAATGTGCCTTCAGGATTTTAAAACCTGGATGACCTGAAAATTTCTAATCTTAAACTCAGATAAAACTGAAGTTATTGCTCTGGGGCCTAGGCACCTCCGTGGCGCATTATCTAAAGATATAGTTTCCCTGGATGGCATCGCCTTGGCCTCCAGCACCACTGTGAGGAATCTTGGAGTTATCTTTGATCAGGACATGTCGTTTAAGTCTCACATTAAGCAAATTTCAAGGACCGCCTTTTTTCACCTACGTAATATTGCAAAAATCAGGAACATCCTGTCTAAAAATGATACAGAAAAACTAGTCCATGCATTTGTTACTTCTAGGCTGGATTACTGCAATTCCTTATTATCAGGCTGCTCGAAAAAGTCCATTAAGACTCTTCAGCTGATTCAGAATGCTGAATTCTGACAGAAACCAGGAAAAGAGATCATATTTCTCCTGTTTTAGCTTCTTTGCATTGGATTCCAGTAAAATCCAGAATAGAATTTAAAATCATTCTTCTCACCTACAAAGCTCTTAATGGTCAGGCACCATCTTATCTTAAAGAGCTCATAGTACCTTACTACCCCACCAGAGCACTGCGCTCCCAGAATGCAGGGTTACTTGTGGTTCCTAGAGTCTCCAAAAGTAGACTAGGAGCCAGAGCGTTCAGCTATCAAGCTCCTCTCCTGTGGAACCAGGTTCCAGTTTGGGTTCAGGAGGCAGACACCATCTCCACATTTAAGAG
>NC_060152.1:30975324-30995358 GCF_021292245.1 Micropterus dolomieu | reverse complement strand
CACCAAGCTCCGTGTGTTCTCGCATCTTTAATGAACAAAGTGTTTCAAAGTTTTGCGCATTCTTTCAGAGCCAAAGCCAACACCTGTCTGATTCCAACACCAACAATCTGGTCGATCACTTCAATCATATCTGCTTGTCGTCACTAAATATTACTGCTCCTCTAAAGGTTAGGCCTACGTCTAAAGCTAGTAAGCAACCCTGGATAAATGACAGCATTCGCAGCCTAAAAAGGGAATGCAGGAAAGCAGAGCGCAGATGGTCTCTCTGTTCCTCTCTTGCCCTCTTTCTCTCGCCCCCCCCCCCCCCCCCCCCCCCCCCCCCCTCTCCTTCACCCCAACCGGTCGAGGCAGATGGCTGCCCACCCTGAGCCATCGTTCTGCTCGAGGTTTCTGCCTCTTAAAAGGAAGTTTTTCCTTGCCTCTGTCGCCTAGTGCTTGCTCTTGGTGGGAACTGTTGGACTTCTGTAAATAGTATGGTCTAGACCTGCTCTTTTATGAAAAGCGCTGTGAGATAACTGTTGTTGTGATTTGGCGCTATATAAATAAAATTGAATTGAATTGAATTGAATTGAAATTGAATGGAAAAAATCCAGTCTCCAAGTCCATTACCTCAGTCTGAAGGATTTATTAATTAACTACAATAACATGGTTAAGGATGCGAGAACACACTATTTTTCTGAACTCATTACTACACATAAACACGATCCCAGGTTTCTGTTTAAGACTGTGGATCAGCTGGTAAACCCAACCCCTCCTTGTGCCTCAGCTAGAAGTAATGATGACTGTGAATTGTTTTTATCTTATTTTACCAATAAGGTGGTGTCAATCAGAGCCTGTATTACCCCCGCGGCCTCTTACTCAGAGGTTCCTCACCAGCAACAAGAGAGTTTTAACCAGTTTTATCCCATCGACATCGTGAACCCACTTTTAAAGAAACCTGGCTTAGATCCCTCCCTCCCACATAATTTTAGACCAATTTCAAAACTGCCTTTTATTGCAAAGATTCTAGAAAGAATTGTGTCCAAACAGCTGCTCACTGTACTGGAAAATAACAAAATATTTGAAAAGTTTCAATCTGGTTTCAGGAAGTACCACAGCACTGAGACTGCCCTGCTTAAAGTCACCATGCTGATGAAGGTATGTGCTCAGTCCTGGTACTCCTGGACCTTAGCACTGCTTTTGACGCCATTGATCACATCATCATGTTAGACAGACTGAGGCACTGGGTGGGGATCTCTGGTACTGCCCTAGAATGGTTTTCATCCTACCTGTCAAATAGGAAGTTTTGTGTGTCTGTAAACAACTATGTCTCTTCGTTCTGTCCAGTTAAATATGGTGTGCCTCAGGGGTCGGTCTTAGGACCCATTTTGTTTTCCTTGTATCTGCTTCCCCTTGGACATATTATCCATAAACATGGCATTTCTTTTCATATTTATGCTGATGACACACAAACATACTTGCCCGTCAGATCCACAGACCCTGGAATGCTGAGTTCACTTAACAACTGCCTTTGTGAAGTTAAAAAATGGATGTCAAATAATTTCCTCCAGCTGAACTCAGACAAAACAGAAATCCTGGTCATTGGGTTCCAGCAGATGCCCTAGTAAATCACATTAAGCCTGTGGCAAAGAACCTTGGTGTTTGGTTTGATAGTAATTTCAATTTCGAGCAGCACACCCCAAAGCTTGTTCAATCGTGTTTTTATCAACTTAGAAATATAGCAAAAATTCGATCTATGTTAACTTTTAAGGACACCGAGACCATTTTACACGCCTTCATCTCATCACGCCTGAATTATTGCAACAGCATTTTCACCTATTTAACCCAAAAATCTATTGATCGACTGTCCAGAACTCAGCTGCCAGAGTTTTAACCAGAACAAAGAAATATGACCACATTACTCCTATTTTAGCTTCATTACACTGGCTCCCAGTATGTTTTAGAATTTACTTTAAAATTCTATTGATCACTTTTAAAGCTCTTCATGGCCTCTCGCCTTGTTATATTTCTGACCTTTTAGTCCCATACACACCAGCACGTACCTTGAGATCCTCGGGCAGAGGTCTGTTGTCTGTTCCAGAGTCTCGACTGAAAACTAAAGGGGACAGAGCGTTTGCTGTCAGGGCCCCAAGGCTCTGGAACAGCCTGCCCGAAAGACTAAAATACACGTTTAAGATAAATATAAAATTAGTAAAATACAATAAAATAAAAGGGATAAAATAAAGTCAAATAAGATCGGGAAAGGCTCTCCTATAAAAGTATGTTTTAAGAAGGGACTTAAAAGAGTTCACTGACTCAGCCGACCTGATTTCCTCGGGCAGGCTGTTCTAGGGCAGTACCAGAGATCCCCACCCAGTGCCTCAGTTTTGTTATTTTCCAGTACAGTGAGCAGCTGTTTGGACACAATTCTTTCTAGAATCTTTGCAATAAAAGGCAGTTTTGAAATTGGTCTAAAATTATGTGGGAGGGAGGGATCTAAACCAGGTTTCTTTAAAAGTGGGTTCACGCAAGCCGTTTTAAAATAATCAGGGACACAACCAGTAGATAGGGAGCTGTTGAAAACAGAGATCAAATGGGGCCCAACAGAATCTATTAGATCTATTAAGATCTATTAAGTTGGTTATCCATTGATGACAGATACATAGCTTACATAGACAATACTGATTGGTTGTTAACATTTAGTTAGCTTAGTAACTTATCTCTCAAAACATCCATGGAAACTTCTCAAACCACTCCTGCAGAATTACCCAGTTCTCTGATGCCTGTATACTGTATGCTCAGTATACAGTATTTATAAACTTACTTAGTTTATAAATATGGTGTGCCAATTGGAAAATAGATGTCTAGTAATAATTGCATTAAATATGAGACAAATGGACCAGTAAAAGCAACTGTGTTGCAGTTCTTTCTCAACAACTTTAAACTGTACAGGTTAGAATATTGAATGCAAAGTTTGTGGACTTCAGAACGATGTGGGTTTCTCATGAACACAAAAGGCCTTTTAATTTTTCATTAGCTATTTATTTCTTCCTACTGTATGCTTTTTACGAATACAGTATTAAAAAAACTCTTGTGTTTACATAGGTCTGAATTTAAATTTAAAGTACTACAGTGCCCACACACAAACACACACAACCTTGCCCCCTGAGCTAGATGCTACAATTGAGCACATAAGTAATTATTAGGGTAATTCAGTAGTAACAGTGTAAATCTCTACTGCAGAGACAACATAACATTCATAGTTATTCATGTGGGATTCTGGCTAGATAAAGGGGATCAGACAATGGCAGAGCTATTCTCTGATCCCTATGTCCTCATTTCAAGGTTTGGAAGCACAAAATTAGCCACATGCGCCAGCAATATTACTCTATTTGGTCTCTATTTTCAAATTCATGAAAGTCCTAAATCTTGACCAACCATGTATGTCACTTGGTTGGTCTTTCTGTCATGCAATTAAATTACAATATGGCCATGTTGGTTGGTAAATCAGTGGAGTTTGTCATCAAAGAAGTGTTGGCATTACATTTTATAAACCAACTTTTAGATATAAAAGAATATCCATCCATTTTATATAAATGGATCCCTAAAGGCCGTGCCTCTTGTATCAGTGCAACAAACATGCATAAAAAAATGTGCTCACCTCCTGTCAGATTGGGCCGTGAGGTCGGGTAAATAAACAGGTTTTAGGAAAGCAGACAACACTAATATGGCTGGATGAGTTTAATACTTACAGCTGCAGAGTCCAAATAATCCAAAATGTGAATAGTCCAGGAAACCGGATATCCAAACAGAAATGAAAAATCCAATATGCAAAAGTGAAGTCCAAAAACCAAAACAGTGCGACAAAAAATAATCCAAGCAGGGGCGTGAATTAATCCATTAACATACGGTCTGTGAACAGGCAGGGTTGCAGGTAGCAGAACAGAACCGAGAAACACGCCATTACACGACAACAAGCTGACAGAGACTGAACAGAAATAATGACAACATAACAGGTGCAACACTTTAGGGATAATCAAGAGTCAGAATCAGTAAATAAAGACACCAACAAATGACTTAAGGCTTGTGCAGACTACACGACTTCGGCAGATTTCTGTGCTGTTAAGACTATACAACTTGCCGTCTTGTGACAGAAGTCTTGAAGTCGTTGTGGCGTTCACACTACGTGACTAATCGGTGACAGGGGGTCACACACTACAGGGGCTGACAACTGCTGTATCACCCGACAGCTGGTCTCCAAACCACATTTTGTCACTAAAAGAAGTGAAATGTGAAACGGGAAGTGACGCGAACTCACGCAAGAAACAGCTGTTGTTTGTTATTATAAAGATAAAGATAAAGAATATGGATGAAAGAATGGATTAGCACCTGCAGGTAGCAGGGATCGTCTGTGCTACAGAGAGTGCTGGAGGTAAGTAAAAAGTGTTTTGCAGAGAAAAAGTAGCTGCCTGTTCTGCCAGCTGTCTGCTCTCATTGGCTGGATGTGGATGTTGAGTCGGCTGACTCTTCCAGATATTTTTATGCTAGATTCCTGGCTGGCGTCTGCGATGTGTCAGTGATGTCTCAGGGAGCCATTTTAAGGCATCATTGAGTAGTTCACACATAATGACTGGCGACCGCCGATCAATCACTGATTTACCCCTGATTTACCCCTGATCACAGCCTGACGGCCGAGCTCACCGACTGGCAAATCGGGCTTAAAATTGTGTAGTGTGAACAAGGCTTTAGACAACTCCAAACTAAAACCGGAAACAGTTGTTATGCAAATAACACTGACCAGCAAGGAAACCCCCAATGTCCCAGATCCACCATTCATAGTAGGTCATGAAAACACTGGGAATAGCCAGCTTCATATAGGAGCCCCACTCCTGAAGATAGTCAGTGGACTAGCTTGCAGAAAGTTTCACACAGAAGGGTTCGTTTTGGGTTATTCTCTGTGTGGCCTGTAGAGAGCGACCATTTACAGAAAAGCTGATTTGGTCACTTACTTATATTCATATTTGTTTGTAGAACTCACCTCCCCATGTCTGCTTATGGAGCTTCTTCCATCTGATGTAGCCAAACAACAGCAAGCAGATGGCGATCTGAGAGGCTGTTAGCAATTGCTAATCCACTGCAAACCCACATGATGTTTTTATATTGGAGGGATGTCTAGTGCCAGCCTACATTAACTGGAAGGAGCTCAGGATTGAGACAGTTAAAGTAACACAAACAGACCAAAAGCGTGACAACTCCTGCTTCTATAAACTGTAAACAGGGGTGTGTGAATGATTGCTGGTGAGCCAGAAGGGGTTAAAAAATATGCTCCTGTCAGTATTCTTCATCACAGGTGTCTGTGCATGTGTGATCATGTGTGTGTGTTTAGTGTGTCTAAATGGAGGACAATTATGTGAAAATGTTGCTCTTCTTTTCAAGTTGAGCATGAGATGTCTGTGTGGTCTTGCATCCCTGCACTCCTCCTGAACAATACTTCAGAGCCCAAGATTGTGTGATAACAACTATCTTAACTGTAACTGTCATTCACGACTGTGTCCTTCCCCTTTAAAGCCTCCATATTATATCATATGAATATTATCATCATGTCTCTCCTTCGCCTCTGCCATTTCAACAGCCTCTTTACTGTGTGTGTGAGCAAGTGTTTGTAAAACAGTCCTGAATGAAGGATATAACTATGCAGGGGTTTATACCAGACACATTATCATTCCTAGACTGTTGCTAGAGGATGGATTATTACAGTCACCTTCCACACTTCCAGGACAAGAGCAGGGAGCGACATAAAAGCAGAGATACAAAGGAGGTAGAAGTATCCATCTATCTATCTATCTATCTATCTATCTATCTATCTATCCACCCTACTTCCAACCCCCCTCCAAACACACAAAAGTGGGAAGCACATATAAAAACTGTTGTAATTCCTACACCGTTCACCTGATTTGGATGTAAATACCCTCAAATTAAAGCTGAAAGTTTGCAGTTAAAGCACATCATGTTCGTTTCATTTCAAATCCATTGTGGTGGTGTATATAGCCCTAAGATTAGAATTGTGTCGATGTCACAATATTTATGGACCTGACTGTATATTATTACTATGTTCATGTTTATATTATTATTATGTTTTCAGCCTATTGTTAATTCTATAGTATTGAATAATGCAATTCTAAAGATTGGATAGGCACATATTTGTTTATATTCTTCACATAGGCACTGTATTTTGTTACTTAAATGGGTATTAAAAAGCCTTATCTCTTATTAAATTAATGCTTATGTGTCTGACACTATACCTCAACCTTAAAAGACCATAATGTAGGCATGTGATTCATTTACATTGTCACAAGGAAAGTACTTTAGGTGCATGGTGATTCACATACATCGTCTGTACTTTTGCATCCGCTTTTGTTTAAGAGGGGACGCAGGGGGCGCTATTTAGTTCTCAGACTATTCCGTATGTTAAGGGACGGGTGGCAACCCTACTGCTCCTGGTAAATTCCTTCTATCAAAATGTAAAGAGTCACATTGTATGCAATGATTACAAAAATGTTGCAGCATCTATTTGTGTGACTGAAGTATTGATCTTTTAAAACTTTCAACACCCATAACTCATCAACCTATACATCTGCTCTCAGTCTGCATGGGGTTATTCTAGAACCTTTTCTGTAAAACTGACATTCAACCAGCCTGTTTATTGGCCTGTTAGACTTCAACATTTTCCTAAACCATACTCTCTTTGAGTGTACAAACTGTTACATGTTATTAACTGCTAAATGTGTAATTTTAACTAGAAAAAGAGACAGTTGCCAGTTAGATTTACCCTTAGAGGCAGGAGTAGCAAATAAGTTTGAGTGAAAGTAGAAAACTAAGATTGAAGATATTACTAAGACTAAGATAAAACTAAGGTTGGCTAGTTTGCTCATCAAATTGTGGTTAATAACAAGTACTTTAAAGCATTCCAAACCATATGCACATTTGTCACCTGCTTGCAAATGTTCACACAGTCAACTCTTTACTTTGAAATATTATTGTTTATCCATGATCAATGTATGAAAATGCATTAACTTTTTCTAAAGCTTCCTGTCTGCTCATCTCTCTGCCTCTGGCCTGCTTGTTTTGCCGTGGCACACTATAGAAGATGTTTTCCTTCTTTTTTTTCCTTCTCTGTAACACCAAGTTAAATCTATATGTTCAGTCTTTCATCTTTAGGTCTGTTACACAGTGATATAAAATCTTCTTTGATATTTCAAAGAAGAATGAAAAGGCCCATAGGGTAACTACTCTAATGGAGTCATGTAAAAAACATTTCTAATTTTAATGCATCAACATGGAAAAATTTTGTCGGTACATACTATAGTATCTGAGTACCTGTAGTGTAGTCAGGTCGATTGTGTTAGAAGTTGTTTAGAAGGTCAGTGAGGGAATCAAATGTGTCCCTGAGATCTTCCCCAAGTCCCAAGCAGACACAGTGACAGACTGCTAGAGTATGACTATTACTGTTATTATTACTGTTATTACTGTTATTATTCACAGTAGTAGTTAAACAAAACATGGTGTTGGGAATAACTTCAGAGTGAGATAGGCCAACACAAGAAACAAAACTAATCTAGGAAGGTAAGGTAACAAAAAGTAGTAAAACATACTTTTGGTTTACTGCTTTTGCCTTCCTTTTCCCAAGCAGATCAATCCCCTCTTTTGGATTGTTAAGGAAGGCACCGATTTCATTTTATATGACCTGTGATTTTGAAGTTGAATAGGATGACTTGCATCGATGCCTGTTGCAAAATATTCCCTTTCCCACTCCTCATAAGAAAAAGTTCAATAGTATTTAGTGACGTTGCCAGCACCAACACCAAAAAAGTGTTTAGTCACCATTAGACGGGCAGAGACAAAAACAACTCTATCACTCCCATACTCATCATGAAAAGGAAGAAAAATATGGCTGTGCTAAATAGCTTTTAGGTTGGATTTCTGTAGCTGAATCTGAATGTGAAACAGGATGATAAAGAAAATAGGCAGACACAACCCCTTTTTCTCGATTGAATAAATGTGAAACAAGCAAGTGTAATTTCTGATAATGGCAACTATTTGTTTCTATGGGACCAAATACAAAACAAAAATGCATTAAACCTGGCATTATGGAAGCACCAAAATACGACATTTGAAAACTTATCGTGATTCCAGATAAAATCTCACTTTCAGCCATATGTACAAAAAAGTGAAAACTATCCACATTTGATGCATTTCAGTTAAATCTACTTTATCAAAACATCCACAGAAATCTCTACAATCAGTCCTGTATGGTAATCCACCTTTCCATTGTTGATCCATATACTCACAGAGAGTAATGGCAGGGTAGCATAGACGCCACAGCTGCCAGCGAGGGCACTCTTCCGATCATTTACATTTTACAACTAATGTTATCTTCTGCCTGTGATGTTTGTCATTTTAACCATTGAAAGCAATGGTCAGCTAAGACTGAGAAGCCTGTTAATGTAACCTGAATGTGAATTAACATTTGGACCTGATAATGGTGCTTAATAAAAATCTGGGGAAAAAATTCTGAGGGGAACAAAAATGTGTGTACGAAATTCCATGGTGATCAATCCTGTAGTTGTCAAGACATTTCACTCTGATGAGTGCCACCATCAGGTTTGGGTCACAGTGAAATGAAAAGTCAATGGATCACCAAAGCCAGATACATTGTCTAAGAAATATGAATGTCTGACAAATTCTCTGCCAATCCGTATAGTAAATGTGATGATATTTCACAGGATCACTGAACACTTAAGTCTCTCTGGACAGTAAATGTCTGCATCCTTTCACAGCAATCAGACGCAGAGCTGATGGTTCATTGCAGAGGGGGTGAGATCCTCTAGTGGGCCCTTATAAGGTGGGCACCTTTTTCCACACTTTTATTGTTACAAATAACAGGAAGGGAAATAAATACTGCAGAAAGGCTGCAAACTGCTTTCACACCTGTATCTAGTCCGGACCATGGGGAAAATTAAACATTGTTGCTTTTTAGTTCTGGTTCAGTTCATGTTCATGTTTATACTGTCTAACGAACCAAGAGGTGTAAACGTGGAATTGACAGGTAATTCGTTGATAGGACAGTTTGATGGGGAAATCAAATTCCACTGAAGTTTATGCAACACTTTAATGCTTCTGATGTGTATATTTGTGTTCTGTGGTGTCATGAAGAAATAACTGATTATAAGCATTATTAATATTTTAGATATGTTATGATTAATTAACATAAGAGAGACATGATTGGGTTTTATTATTGTGGGATCACTGTCACAAATGCATACCTGCTGATGTGCATACGTGGTTATCAAATTATTTGCATAAATATATACATGGCTTATATGGATCAGTTATAAGATAGCTTCCTGAACAGGTTTCATGATCAGCATCTTGTGGTTGGTTAGTTTGCTTTCACATCACAAGTGGTCTGCACCAGAGTTTGATTGACAGCTTAATATCAGCGCAAACAAACTGCACTAATTGGGCAAGAGTTGCAGGGGCCCTGTCGGGGATACTAAAACGGTGGAATCAATGACAATACTAATAGGCTACAGTGTCCACATTGCCGCGGTTTGCTGCATGAGACAACACCCTCTAGGCAGTGGTGCGGTCCGCTAGAGACAGCAACATCGCTGTTGCTATGTTGCTGCGGCGAGCATCGTTAGGCTACAAGGATGCTACCATCAGGCTAACGTTGAGCTAACAGGTAGCTAATGGTAAACTAACGTGTAGCTGACATGCGGTTTGTCCCTGATCAGCCGACCAGGGAAACCCCATGTGTCCAGGTTGCACCACATTATCTGCAGCTAATGACATCTAGCAACTGGTTTAATTGCTGCTGGCCGACCCTCGTTGGTCAAAAAAAGCTGTGTGTGAAATCTTGTTGCTCCTTTTGTGGAAGTAGTTGAACAAACGCTGTCTGTGCCTGTCTCAGTCAAACCAGCCACACCAAGCACACATTTCCCACACTGTGTGAGCCAGCTGCCGTTAGCCAAGTGGCTAATCTGCTGCTTGAAGCTCAAAGCAACAAGCAAAGCCCAAAGCCCTGTGGTTTTTACTGAGCCTGCGGGACGTACGAGGGGGGATGCCCTCTCTCAGGCGGGGGGCACTATCAGGAGTTGTCCGCTTCTCGGCTGGACCCACAGGGGCTGGCTGAGAGGCAGCGCCTGGAAGGTCTAGGTCTCTCCCGTGAGGTGGTTTGGTTCATCCAGGGGTCGAGAGCCGCCTCTACTCAGTCCTCTTACTCCTCCAAGTATTTGGCTTTCCAACGTTGGTGTTTGAACCAGGGATTGGAACCGGTGGCCTGTCTGCTGCCAGGGCTGCTTTCGTTCCACCAGCTGTTTGTGGACAGGGGTCTAGCGCTAACCCCCTGGTGAAGTGTTTCCTGAAAGGGGTTCCACAGTGGCATTTGGCGCTGGTTTTACACGTGCAAACACAAGCCCCCTTTTGAGCCTTTAGAGATGGCAGACCTTAAGTTTCTTTCAGCTGCCTTCTCTGTGGCTCTGTCATGTCTCATTCAGGGTGACGGCAGCTCAGCTGTCCTGTGCCCTAATCCTGCATTCATGCCTAAGAGCATCACCAGCTCCTTTTGGTCGTAGGTGATTACTCTCTAGGGCTTCTTTCTTCCCCCCCATGGGTCTGAGGAGGCAAGTCCCACCTCCTCTGCCCAGTGTGTGCGCAGTCCTGTTACTTGGCGCGCACAGCCGCCTGGTGCCGTTCGCAGCGCCTGTTTATGCACTACAGGGAGCAGTCCAAAGGACTTGCCCTGTTGGCGCAGCACCTGTCTCACTGGTTGTGTGAGGCTATTTCACAGGCCTATATGTCAGCCAGTGAGTCCCCTCCGGATGGCATCAGGACGCACTCCACAAGAGGCGTCTCCTCCTCTGTGGCATTGCATGGTGGGATGACGGTGGACGGCATCTGCATGGCGGCTTCCTGGTCGTCCCCGTGCTCTTTCCTCCATTTCTACCTGTGGGATGTCTCCTGTTTCTCACTGACTCACTCAGTACTGAGTGTTTTGGCTGAGTGATTTTCCATTGTGCGTGTGCGGTACGCTCCCACCATTTTTCAAAGCAAAGCACGCTCTGTCTATCGGGTCCTTAGAGAGTGACTTAAAATGCAACCAAAATGCTTGTGGTAGGGTATAGACTAGACTTCAGTAGCATACTGCTTATGGTATGAATGCTGTGTAATCCCAGAATCTTGATACTGGATGTCAACTGTGCATTTTTATTGACACTTATGGCCTTCAGTTTCACCTACGGCTGCATAGTCTGTCTTGCAGGACCATCAATTAGAACACAATTTCTTGAGAACTGCTGAGATAAAAACCTTGGGACATATCCCAGTTCAGACAGAAGATGACAGACCAAAGGTCACCAAGATGAAAATTCATTCATTGCTCATTCAAAGCATGCACAGCTGAGCAGTGGCTTTGTGATTTTCCAACAAGCACCTTTGTCTTGGAGGGTATGCAGAGGCCAGAGTGCTAAAACTACTGTATATTGCTGAATATAGTTTGTTGAAATGAATGTGTTAAAATACAAGCAAACAAACCCAAAGGCGATAAAATGCCCTTTCTCTGCAGCTGCTGCTTGCTCAGTGGGTGAAACAGGTAAGCCTGTCAACTCAATGTTTCATGGAAATCAGTGTGCTTCACTGTAACTTAGAAAAACACAAATGTTAACATGTTCTCAAATTTTTCATTTTCATCTTTTTCTCATTTCTGCTTGAAACGTCACAGTTTTCTCACACAGATGCTTTCAAAGCCTTGTGATTTTTATTGCATGTCTTGCTGCATGAATAATAGTCCATTAAACCTGCAGTGACAGTTAAACTAAATCATGGCCCGGCTTTAAGGAAGCCATTGACAAAGAAGAAAGCTAAGTCCCTACAATTTTCTGGGGCCTGATGGGGGCTGATGGAGTGTGAAGCACTTAAGAAGCTAAACAAGGTGCCCTTTTACCTTTTAGAGTAATTCAAAGTAAAGTGGTCTGTTTGAGAGCCTTTCACCCATCCAGTTCCAGTCTTTCATCGGTCGCAGGATATCTATGAAAAAGACAGATGATATGCAAAAATTGAAAGTGTTGATATTCAGTAATCTCTTACCCTTTGGCTACAATTCAGTTTAATAAGGCTGACTCAGTCATATTATGAGGAGAAATCGCAGATTCGCTGATTTGTATATGCTGTTCTTTCTCTGTTTAATACTTGCACAGCAAATAGCAGCCTTGGTTAGCAGTTTACAAATTACATTTCTGGCTCACACAACCCTAATCCAGGGCGTTTGAGTTTTGGGTATTTAGCCTGAGCATCACTGTGTGCAGTGCCAGTACTGCTCTGTGTAAGTCGCATGGTAAGCTAGCTCCAGCCCCCTTAGTCTCATTATCTGATTTTGAATAGGACTCAAATGTCAGCCCTCCTTTAAGAGTCGTTTTTGTACCATGTAGTCTCTCAAGACATACCATGCTATTTCTCTGTTTTTAGCGTCATCTAGCCAACAGAATTAAGTTAGTGTTGTCAGAAATATTATAATTCGAAAAAGCCATCTTCACCAGGAGAACACCTCATTCCGCCAGCATAACCACAGCTACCTGAGCTACTGTAGTCCAGCCAGCTTTAAAAAGTTGACAACTTTCTGAAAAGTGAAAAGAAACTTACTCTATGGAGATTGCTCTCGGTGACCTCTGTTCTAATGCAACCAAGGTTAGAACAGAAGAAACATAGAGTTCAGCATTTTTCTGAGAAATGTGCCCGCAACATCTCAGCTTTGAAACCAGACTGATGGACCAGATACTCTACAGGAGTCACATGGGAGCATAACTGCACATGTCGCAGTGGCCTGAACCCTGCACAACATGCCAAAAACCAGTGGGAGCATCTCGTCTCTGCCAACACTCGAAAATAGTAGGCTTAACCATGGTTTTTGCTGTGATAAGAGTTCTAATTAAATATATCATTGCCAGTAAGATCAGGTTTATTTCTTCATTATATCTGCTATTCCTCAGATGTGTTGTTTATTTTCTTTATCAAGTCGTCATTTATTATTTAATTATGTATTTAGTTATAAATAAATGCCCCCATTTAATCAGTAAGTAATCTTTGTGTTTTCTTTGAAGCAGAAGGTCAATCTATCGAAAGAATACAATTCCTTCTGCAGAGATTGATCAAATTAATAACAGAGTTTTTATGAATTTGATTAAATGTATCTAATTAAATAGGGTGGTGTCTCTGATGACAAGTGTTTATTAAAATAGTTTTTCTCCTACACCAACACCAACAACAATGACAAAAATCGCTTTAAGATCGAGAAATTTCAAACACTGGGGGTAAGGGAAAGCAACGCACCTCCCAGCTCTCGCAACATTTTCTTTCTTAACTGACAACTGTAGGGCAGGTGTATGCGGCAGTGTTGCCAAATTAGCGACTTTGTCACAATATTTAGCGACTTTGTCACAATATTTAGTGACTTTTCAGACCCCTCTAGAGTCTTTTGCAAAAAAGCGACAAATATAGTGACTTTTTCTGGTGTTATTGGAGACATTTGGAGACTCTGACATCTAAGAATGTATTGTAACATTGGTAAAAACATATACATTTAGAACTACATGGTTGTAGTTCTAAATGTATTGTTTTAAATGTAAGTGTTTTTACTCACTTTTTGTCTCTCCCACGAAGTTATTCTTCTCTCAGCGCCCATCACAATTACACATGGCCAGTTATGCTAATTAGGCAATTGCATCATTTAGGACAGCCAATAGCTACTTTTCTAACTGAGGATTGGCAACACTGGCATGCGGCATCTGAAAGATTCAAGGAGCTCAGAGCATGGAGTCCTGGGACATGTCAGAGATTGTATATAGTTTCAGGGTCCCAAGTCAGGGGGCCCAGAATATCTAGTAGTACTGCTGCCTCAGAGTTGAAGTGAAGCCTCCATGCTCACTACCTCATGTCTTTTCGGTCGTCATTACAGCATTATACCAATCACAAGGTATTACATAAAGAGCCCACTTTATGCTTTTTACTTTATAGCAAGCTCACAGGTGCACTCACCAGTGGAGTGTATCTCTCAGCACTCCAGCAAGGCAGAAATGCTCTAGAGCAGGGCTTTTCAAAGTCTAAGACTGTTGGCTTCACCTCAGACAAAGCTTGGAAAAAGGTGCCCCTTGCTTATGTCTTTGATGCCTAAGGAATCATGATTATATTATTTGCCACAGACACTCGACAATTGAGCCAATATTGCTGTTTGACATATCTTCGACTACAACAAATACATAATTACTAAGACATTTATTGTTTCTAATTCTGGGAAAGAGGGAAAGTATGATCTTTCTATCTGCTGCATGTTAGACTTGATAGATGCAGGTTTTGTGGCTATACGTATGTTATGAATTGGTAAAGCTTGTAAGGGATTTTGTGGTTCAGAACTCAGATTCCGGCAAGAACACAGTTCTGGAAGGTTTTCACACAGTTTATTGGACACAGGATTTGGTGACACAGGCTTGATGCTGGGGGAAATGTGCCTCCGGTGTGGCAGGCAAGAGCGCGGGCCAGCTGATACTGTGCCGACATCCTTAGCAGGGAAGCGCATGCCCGGTGCCAAGTCCGGTGGAATCGGCGGACGTGGGCCTGAACAGAGGGGGTAGACAGCTCCTTCTCCAAGGAGGGAAACAATGGAGGTTGATAGCTATAAACACACGGAAACGGTGACCTATCTGTAGCGGCCGCAGCGCAGTGTGGACTCCATCTTCTGGTTAGCTCTCTCTGCCTGACCATTAAAACCGGACGATAAACTGACAGTGGCTCCCAGTGCCCTGCAGAAATCCTTCCAAACGGCAGACACAAACTAGGGACCCCGGTCAGAGACAATGTCCACTGGTAACCTATGGAAGCGGAACACTTCCTCAGACAGCACCTCAGACATCTCCCTGGCAGATAGTAACTTGGGCAGAGCCAAAAGATGCGCAAATTTAATTACATTTATTTTCAACGGTCTACCATAGTGAGGATGACTGTCTTACCGTCCGAGGGAGGCAGACAAGTGACGAAATCCAAGGCTAGGTGTGACCAGGGCCGGCGAGGGATTGGCAAAGGACCTAGCAGGCCGGAGCTAGGCTGATTGAAGTTCTTGTGCACACAGGACAGGCTTCAGGTGACCACAGGAATGCTCTGGAGGTGGAGGCGCAACCTGACTGTAGTTGCGGATGAGTCTGCGATAGAAGTTAGCAAAACCTAAAAACCTCTGCAATTGTTTTCTGTTCTCTGGCCTGGGCAGACGTGCTGAACATGCTCAGAGGAATTCCTAGAAAAAAATCAGGATATCATCCAAATAAACGGACAAGCATGTCTCTTAAAATGTCATTGACCAGGTTGTGGAAGACTGCTGGGACGTTAGTTAACCCAAAAGGCATGACCAGGTATTCAAAGTGGCCAAGCGGAGTGTTGAAAGCCGTCTTCCATTCATCTACCTCTTTTATGCACACCAGATGGTAGGCGTTGTGTAGGTCGAGTATGTTGAAAATGGTGGAACCCTGGAGAGAGTCGAAAGCAAAAGCCATGAGAGGCAAGGGGTATTTGTTCTTAATAGTAATGTCATTAAGGCTCCTGTAATCAATAGACGGCCTCAGAGTCCCATCCTTCATACCTACGAAGAAAAAACCTGCGCCCACAGGAGATGAGGAGGGACGAATGATGCCAGCCGACAGAGAGTTCTTGATGTAAGTTTCCATAGACTCGCACTCAGGTTTGGAGAGACTGTAGAGGCGGCTACTAGGGAGAGTGGCACCGGGTAGAAGCTCGATGGTGCAATCGTAGGGCTGGTGAGGTGGTAGTGAGAGCGCCATGTCCTTGCTAAAAAACGCTAGGAGGTCATGGTAATGCAGGGGTATGCGTGACAGGTCAAGGCTGGACTCACTACCACACTGGGGAAGACTAGCCTGAGGCTGGGCAGAGCTTAAGCAGCTAGCATAACAGGTTGTGCTCCAACCTGTCATGCTAATCTTAGACGAGGGCCAGTCAATATGGAGGTCACTGTTACCTCCCTGCTTGTGGCAGTGTGACAGAGTTAAATACACGTGTGACTGAAAGACAAATTTCAAATAAACTTACAGATTGTTGATGACTTTCCAGTCTGTTGCTTAACTCTGATCAGTGAACTGGTTTTGTATTTGAAAATCTACAGTTGTTTTTGCAGATAGGTGTGCTGTGTCGATCAGCGTATAAATTACTTGAACCCAATCCTAATTCTGATATTAAACTTGAAATCTTGACCAGGAAAAATATCCTCACTTTCCAGAACTGTTCTTATTCTCGTGGTCTAAAACTACACTTACAAAAGGCCACACACTGTAAACATACAGCACACAGTTGTTAACATACATTCTAGCCCACATTTCAGTGTACTCTGATGTTGCTGGTGAGTGGGAGAGGAATGTTATTGTGCATACGTGTAGAGTGAGATGAAAAGCTGGAGATGTAAGTCTGCACTCCCACTCAATCATAGCAGGAGGTCCATAGCTTCAACTCTAACTTAATAAGAGGACAGCTTCAAGGCCTGCTCTATATGCACAGCTAATGGGCTTGTGGAGTGTCATGTGTGTATGGTATGGATATATGTATACTTTTTATCAGGGCAAGGTCAGCACTGAATGTTAGTTTGCAAGTTTGAGACATACCAGTGGAACTGGTACAAGTGGCAACGCTGGACTAACTTATGGACTAGTTAAAATGATTAGCTGTGTGGTTGTTCCTTGGACTATACCAGATGTAAGCTATAAGACGCTGACATAAAGCGGCAGATACTGTGTACAGTTCAGTCTTGTTAAGGTCTGGAAACCTCCAGCACACCACTCCAAGACTCTGGAAACTTTGGAAACATCTCTTCACGTTTCTAAAAACGTTTCTCTGACACCATCAAATTGGCTCAATGTACTATTTTGTGCCTATTTCCCAAAGTCCATAAGGATTGAAAAATTATTATGATTAATGGCAAGCAGTCTTAATGGCTGCTCTGTTATCCATCCAGTGATGCTACATTTTATAGAAACTTAATTAAAAGGCCTCAATCTACGCAAAATTCATAGCTCAAGCCCTTTTAAATAAGTTTCTCAAGTGTATATCGATTTCCTACATTTCTGTGTCATGTCATCAAGCTTATCTGGGTCTATCTTTTTTCATGCTTGTAAATGCCATAATTTAACAACAATACGCAATAAAGCAGTAACACAACAGGTATACATTTAAAGAGTAGATTAGGTTTTGGAGTACTTTGCTGCATATATTTGCATGTTCATGAGGCAAAATTGTGTGACATTTGGCAGCTCAAGTACCTCTTATTTGGAGTGGCTGAGTGTCGTCTGAGATTTTGTTATACATTAGTCTCTGTTTTCACGCTATTGCAAGTTGTAGAGCTGATGTGTATTCAATTCTGTGAAAAAATAACACTAAAATGTTATGCTGTCCACGTGCTGATGGAAAATAAAACTTGGTATTAACTGCAACAGAGGGGCATAAAGGGGATGAGAAATAGACCATTGTTGCTAAATGTGTCTCATATATTTTTTTTTTTATTTAACCTTTATTTTATCAGGAAAGAAATCCATTGAGATTTTTAATCTCTTTTACAAGGATGTCCTTATATAGTTGTTGCAGTAGCTTGCGTCACTGCCTGATCTGTCCAGCTTTATGATATAACCAACACATCCTCATACCTAAACGACAGAACAAGTCGTAAAATTGGCCAATGACTTCAAAAATGAAATTTGGTTAGATTTAGGCACCAAAACTACTGGGTTAGGTTTAGGAAAAGATCGTGGTTTGGGTTAAAATAAGTTATGTTAATAAGTCACTTACGTAACTTAACTTAAGTATAGGGCTGGGCACGTTAACACGTTATTATCGCATTAACGCATTAATTAAAGGTTGTAAGATTTAGTGGCATAGTGGCGAGGGTTGTGAATTGCAACCATCTGTCCAGTCTACCACTGCTCCCTAACCTTTCAAAGAGCATTGGACAGCTGCGGTGGCTGACACAGCACATAAGGTGTCTCTTCTGAGACAGCAGAGAGTAGCCAGTCGAGTAATTAGGTTTCTTCAGGTATATTTATTAAGAAATTATATTTACTTAATTATTCAGTAAAACCATATGTTATTGTGACTTGGCCACTGACAGATAACATAGAAAATGTAAGCCAACAGTGTGAAATACTGTCACTGTTTCTTCACCACAGTCCATTATAAACCACATATAAAATTTATAAAAACTTTGACAAGGGAAACACATTCATTCTCTCTGTGATTATGTATTTCAGCGAGTGAGTGAGGACGCTGGCGTGTGTGTCGCTGCTTCTCATCTCGCCGTTTTTTCACATCTCGCCGTTTTTCACAAAACCTGAGTCACTAAGCTTCTTTGAGTTTAATGTCCAGACAACTAGGATAAGGTGTGTTTGGATCTGCAAATATCTATATTGCCAACTGTTGCTCGGTACAACTACGGCTCTGTAGCCTAACATTACTCACCAATGCCGGCTAGTCATCAGGTGTCTGCCCCGGCTAGTGATCCACCAAACAAACAATCTGGGATTATCTTTTCTGGTACCACCAACTGGATAACTCTCTGCCACGAAACCTCGATTATCGACTATTCTGCCTCGTCTTCACTGCAACGCTGTTGATATGGTTGAATGTTGGATGTATCCTCTCTGGGCCCTGTCTTTGGTAGCTAGCTAGCTGGTGCTTCCTCGTACCATCAGGTCACTAATTAAATACTCCTCCCCGGAGCTCCTGAACCTCTTCTGTCACATCATACCAAATTGTCTTGATACCATGAAATCTCTCAAACTCCTGCGTCACCCTCGCTATGTACATAGGGGCTCCCGATGTAAGTTTGTTTACATGGACCATGCTGTTCCCACTGTTCTGTTTGACAGATGCTCTGTCACTGTGAGACGACGTCATCACAAAAATCCACACGTGCATTCTGTCAATCTGAGGCCCCTTGATCTGTGTTGATGTTGCTCCTACTACATAGCCTGCCTCAGCACCTACTAACACAACTGCATTGTTCATGTTATTGAACACTCGCTCCCTAAATAATAAAGCACTACTCATACATGACATCGTTAATGACAGGAAAATAGATTTTCTTTACTTAACAGAAACTTGGCAAAATCAGCAGGATTTCATGACACTTAACCAAGCCACCCCACCAGGCTATGTGTACATACAGAAGCCTCGCTATACGGGCCGTGGTTGTGGTCTGGCTGTTATCCATCGAGCTGACATCCCAGTGAAGGAACTTCCAGTGCCTAACATCACCTCATTTGAGTGTCTTTGTTTCACATTGGTTGGTTCTGCACAGCTCCAAGTGGTCCTTGTTTATTGCCCCCCAAAAATCTCCACCATCTTCATGGCCGAGAGCTACTCATCTCCTTCAGCACACAACAACTCAAACGCACTATCACATTCAGGAACATCAAGTCTGTTAATGCATCATCCCTAGCCAGCACTGTAGGGACCCAGCTGGCCTCAGAATCTCCGGACCCCAGGGTGGATGGCCTAGTTGCCCACTATAATACAGCTTTGTCTCTCAGCCTGGATTCTTTTGCTCCTCTCAAGACCCGGACTGTCTCTTTCTCCCGGCCTGCCCCCTGGTTCACTACTGAACTTCGCTCCATGAAGGCCGCTGGTCGCCAGCTGGAGAGGCTTCATAAAAAATCTTTCCTCACTGTCCACCTAGAGGCTTTCAAAGACCATGTGAGGTCTTATTAAGAAGCTCTCTCCAAGGCCAAAACACGCTACTATTCCACCCTCATTGGTACCCAGCAAAAGCAACCCAGAATGCTTTTCTCCACCATAAACCGGCTGCTCCGCCCTCATGATGCCCCCTGCGCCTTTGACACACCTAACTTCTGCTCCAAATTCCTGGATTCTATCCATCAACAACTGCTGCCTCCTACTCCTGACCCTCTACCCACAACTCACCCTAATGATGGTGGCCCCCCCCCCCCCCCCCCCCCC
>NC_060152.1:30956067-30975304 GCF_021292245.1 Micropterus dolomieu | reverse complement strand
GATGGTGCCCCCCCCCCCCCCCTCCGCTGTATGCTTGCCACAGTACTGCTTCTCCTCCTTCTCCCTTCTGGACGCGGCTCAAGTCATCAAGTTGGTTACCAGAGCCAAGATCTCCACTTGTTCACTGGTCTCCATGCCTACTATCTTGGTCAAGGTATGCCTCTCTACCCTCTGTGCCATCATGGTGGACATCATAAACACTTATCTGGTATCTGGCTTGGTACCCTCCTGCTTCAAAACAGCTGCCGTTACTCCTTTTCTCAAAAAGCCCAGTTTGGACCCAGATGACCTCAACTACTACCGTCAGATCTCCAACCTTCCCTTCATGAGCAAAATCCTGGAAAGAGCAGTTGCCGCCCAACTTCATCAACACATGTCTCACTATGATCTCTATGAACCCCTTCAATCTGGCTTCAGAGCACATCACAGCACTGAGACTGCCCTCATCAAAATCACTAATGACCTCCTCATCGCCGTTGATCCTCATTCTTCTAGATCTCTCTGCAGCCTTTGACAGTGTCCTGTACCATCCTTCTCAACCGTCTATCTCTATCTATGTGTTGGCTTCACTGGTTCAGCACTCTTCTGGTTTCAGTCATATCTCTCCAAAAGTGAACAGTTCGTCACCTTTAGAGCCTCCAGCTCCTCCCTGGCCCCAGTCAAACAAGGTGTGCCTCAAGGCTCAGTGCTTGGACCCCTCCTTTTCACCATTTACATGCTCCCCCTCGTCCAGATAATACGTCACCATGGTCTCAGTTTCCACTGTCATGCTGATGACACACAGCTGTATATCAGCACCAAACCATCCACTCAGCTTCCCCCTCTGCCACTTGTTAACTGTCTGACTGAAATAAAAACCTGGATGTCATCCAATCAACTCAAGCTGAATAGCAGCAAAACAGAGCTAATGGTAGTGGCTCCCAAGCCGCTGCTCCTGAGGGTAGGTGATCTACTCCTCAAAGTGGATGGTGGCTCCATCTCTCCATCCCAAGAAGTCCGCAACCTTGGTGTCATCTTGGACTCCACCCTTTCCTTCCAATCACATGTCAAACTTATTACCAAATCTGCTTTCTACCTCCTCAAAAACATCTCCAGACTTCGACCATCACCCTCAGACTCTGTGGCAGAGGCTCTCATCCATGCTTTCATCACCTGGACTACTGTAATGGTGTCCTGTATGGGGTACCCAGCAAGGTCCTGGTCAGGCTACAATATGTCCAGAACTCAGCTTCCATGGTCCTCACACACACTAGGTTGTGGAAGCACATCACCCCAATCCTCACCTACAAAATCCTACTCCTCACCTATAAATCTCTCCATGCCACTGCCCCCCAGTACCTACTGGAACTTCTCCAGCCTTACTCCCCCTCACGGAACCTGCGGTCCACCGACAAGAGCCTGCTCTCTGTCCCCCACACCAGACTGCGGACTTTTGGGGACAGAGCCTGCAGCGTCACACAGCCCCCACCCTCTGGAATTCCATTCCCACAGAGATCCGAAATGCTCCCTCTCTGGACACCTTCAAAAAACTCCTAAAAACCCACCTCTTCACAAAGGCATTCAACCCTGAATGACTTTTTGTTGCTCTGTCTCTGCAATTATGTGTAAAGCATCCTTGGGTCTCGTGAAAGTTATTATTATTATTATTATGGACCCTTGCCAAAAGTGCCCGCCAACAATAATATCTGGCCCGCTGCCAGATTATGGTGCTTTGGTAGCAGCAAAAAATATAAATAAATAAATACTTTGTTGCTGTCACAACTGAGATCTATTTCAGCACCGCTATTAGTTACTCACATAATCACTACCATTTTTGTGGTTTTGCCTACAAGATATAAGATATCAACCCTCAACAGACAGCCGAAGTACCCCAAAGGAGGGGGTAAAAGGTTGGCTCCACAAGTGCTGTTTGGGCAGTTTCAGCCATAAAATCTACCACCTCCGGTGAAGTTGAGATAACAGACTCTATGCATGACTATTAAAATGACAATATTAACCTTGTCCAGAGAATAACCTCAACCTGAACCAGGCTGTGAGGACCTCAGTGACCATAAAGATGTCACCCCAACACTTCCCAGAGATTAACTTCATCTGGAACCAACCTATCAGAACCCTTCTTTCAGTCCTGGTTCTATACCCCACCAAAGAGCCATTATCATGGACTCTTAACCTGCCCTCTCCTTCTCACGCAGATATGAGAAACTGATAAGAAAGACAGTCGCCAGAGGACGACGCTTCCCCAAATTTCTTTGTGTGGTCAAATGAATATTGTCTCCTTATAAACTTGCCTATTACCTTGTCTTAATTAAACAAATCTTTAAGTTACTTAAGTTAGTAGTTCTCGCCCCTTCAATTGAGTAATTGTTACCCCATTCTTGTTAAAAACTATGTTGGAAAGAAGGAACCACAAATAAGTTCATTTTGCAGTGCTTTTAATCTTCATCAATGATCGCCAACATTTCTGCATTTAATTCATGTTGTAATTAATGCTTTGTTCCCAGCACCGTTATATACTCTCTAAGATATCTAAATATCATGTGTTAAATAACCAATTTTCCTAGCTCTTGAACCAAGGATTGAATTAAATATAAGTAAATAATCAGAAGATCCTTTGTCCCCTCATGAAACCAGCGCTCCCCCCAGAGGACAAATTAAGTATTACATGTAATGCGTCTGCCGCAGTTTAATGTATCTCTCTGTATTTTATTGTGTATAATCTGATGCCATGTTCGTGTAACATGCTTATATTCTCTAAGTAAGAATGTTTGACAGCCAATATTATCCAGGAAATTTTGAGTTAAGTTTCTTTCATCCTGAAATCCTGAATATGTGTTTAACTGGTAACCATTCTAATCGTTACAATGATTACTTAATAGTTTCCTTTTTATTAAATGCTTAAAACTAAGAACGGTATAACTGTTTATGCCATTTAAGGTTTCATTATGGGAAAGTATTTGATTAAAATACGCACAAATAAACATATTAGAGTTAAAACAGAGTCTCAGAGGAGACTGGAAGCCCTCCCTCAGGGGAGACAAGACTCAGCGGAAATAAAGCCCTCCCCCTTTGGGGATACGTCTCAAACAACATAAGCACAGAGCCAAGCACACTCACATTCTCTTCTCTTGTCTTCTTCCTCTGTACCTCTTCAGCAGCTGTTGGCACACGCTCAGCGTGCCCCGTCTCCTAGCTACGCCCTAAGGAGTCCGGCATTGCCACAAAGATTTCTTTGTTCTTTCAAGCCACACACGCGAAGTCTCGCTGCCTTTCGTGGAAGTTTCGTGGAACTCGGAATTCAAGAATGACCAAGTTCTTTTAAGCTTTATTTTAGTCTAATTAACTGCTTAATACTGCTCCCACCAAAATTCGGACCCAGCCACGTGGCCCGTTACACCAGCAGTAACAAAAGGACATCAAACCAGAACAGAGCAAGGGTTAACTGCCAGGCCAAGGACGTGCCACTGCCAGTGTTTTTCTTCATCCAGACAAAGCAGAAGAACCCCCAGAAAAATCCCTAGCACAAAGCCAGGAATCGGGCAGCTAGCGTGGGGCCGCTCAACCCAGCCTACGGCTGACAACACCCAGTAAGGCAGAACCAACCCGGCATTCAGTGATGTCCACTAGTCTAATCCTTAGCCAAACTCCTAACCAAATTTAATTGAACTATTATCATAACGTGCTCTTATTAGTTATTTTGCTTCTTATGAATCAAATTCTTCCCCACAACAGAACAACTCAATTTACCTTGAACCCTATTATTCTGTTTGGATTCTGTTTATTTAGTCATTGTTTATTTCTTTGATGTCTATTTAACCGCATTTATATTCACCTTTAGTTAGCTAATAAATTTCACCGTAATCACAGAACTGTGTTTGTGTATTTTTTAACTCCAGGTCACTGTAACGGAGGATTTACGCCTTCGATATGAGATTGACTGATTGATTTATAGAAATGATTAAGCAATTACTACTAACTGATCACTAGGAATTATTGTGTAATTATTAAAACCATAAAGTTACCCAGGGAGTCCGGAGACCCTGGGCGAAGGGAATTTCCGGTGGTGCCCCGAAACTACGAGAGTTTTATGAATTAATATTTCCGAATATTAATGTTCCTAATTTTATTAAAAGTGGCCTAAATAGGTACGCTACAGTATGTAATAAAAGATATATATCAAAGGTAATAAAAACATAATGGTTTATTATGAAAGGTCTTTACACACCATTGAAAACGTAGTTATGGATCTTTTATCGCATTTCTGTTGATAGATCCTCAGAAATATTACACACTGAACCTTAAATTAATGCTGACCATTATTTTATTGCATGTTAACACAGTTTTTATTATTATTATTTTGAAAGTCTGTTGCTCACTGCCCAGACTACATTGGATGCAGTGTGTGGGAGAAGTAGATAAACAAAAGCAAGACAAGACATCAAATGCCATAGTGAAGTGGATAGCTACACACTGCATGCTGATTAGTATTGGGGAAGATGTTGGTCTTAGGAACATTCTTAAAATCACAACGTAGATGTTGGCCCGGTGGGGTTGCTCTTTGCTCCAGTGATCAGACAGCGCTCTGCGAGTAAACAGCAGGCGCCCTATGGAGAGTAACCATGGCAACGGTTTCTGTATGCTACACAGCTGTATAGCCTATTTAACTTAAGTTAAAATTATACATAACTTTTCCTGATAGGCCTACATCTAGTTTTGTGGGGATTCTCTCCATGCGAATTCCCTCCTGTTGATGTCCATTCAGTAAACAGTAATAGATTCTGGAAACTCAGAAACAGCGAGGATCAGTCTGTCTTCCAATGAATTGTTCTGCGCGTCGCATACAAAAAGGTCAAGACAATTCAACTTGATGGGCGGGTGTGTGCAAGAGGCGAGCACTTCACCTCACTCTAACAGGCACACTTGCTACTGAACATAGAAAAACAAAGAAAAATGTTTCTGCTGATACCTGTTCAGAAAAAAAAACAAGAAAACAGATTCATATATATTAGCCTGTTGCTTAGATGGTGCCTGTTGTGATGTTATGATCGTGGCTCTGAACTCTAACTTCTTTTAACAAGCTATAAAAGGCCCTGTCAGTGTTAAAAAGCTTTGGTTTTATATTTGATTTGATTACATTAATGTTTAAGTTGAGATTTACAAGAAACATTTTATTGCTACTGTGTAGGGAATACTGCTGGTAAAAAGCACCTTATTTGTTCAAAGTGTTAGCACACAACTATGCAATTAATCGGGATTAATCACAGAAAATCATGCAATTAATTGCGATTAAAAATTTTGATCGTTGCCCAGCAGTACTAAAGTACAAACATTTCAATAGGTCAGCGCTGACTTTCCATTTCACACAGGACACTAACAAGCCGTCTCCTGGATTAAAATCCTGTGTTTGAGCCATCCATCGAGCTCAACCTTCTCCCTGTGCAGACTTTGTCGCTCTTTACACTACCTCACCACACTTCCTTTCTGTAAACTGCTTGCACAGACGACCTATACGGACATATTTTTGGGAAGGAAGGCCGGGATATATGTGGCCCCACCACTTCTGGTGTGCAGAAATTACAAGCTTCTGCTCATGTAGAGATCAGTTTAATTTATTTTAGACTAAAATTAATTAACTAAGTTGTAACCTAAAAATGTAAAACCTACAAATCAAGAAAATAACATTAAACAATACAACTGAAATGCTTGATGCCATGGTCGAAATTAGAAAGTTGGTGATAAGTTCAGACTGAAAGTGATGACTCCAGACAGATTTAGCAGCTGGAGGACTTCATATAATGTGATCTGATCTTCAACTTTCATGTTGCGCTCTGTCTTTCTCTCTCTTCTTTTTACTCCCCTTTCTCTTGCTGCACTTATGTGTTATTTGGTAGCTCTGATTCATCCCATCATGGTTTTAACCACTATATAGTCATAAAAATTGCTAACTCTCTCCTTTTTATATTTGTTTTCAGCAGACAAATGTATAAGGCAAAATTTATAAAAACACTGTTGTTCATTGACAAGACCAAATAATGAACCCGGTGGGTATGAAAGAAATCTTCATCACTAGAATCCAAAACAAGCGGGCGGTGTTTCAGATGTATAAGAAATATCTAATGCATTATTTTTGTAGAAAACGGGTATTTGAAGCAAGCTGACATGGAACACAACCCTATCATGTCAGAAAAATATGTAAGTTTTGAAAAGATGTTTCTTTATCTAAAAAGAAATACTCTCCTCATATGCGAAGGCTTCAAGTAAATGAATGATAATGTGGCTTGTAATTGGGGTTAGACAAAGGATTTGACATAAATGGTCTTGTCACAGCCCTAATATCTTCATGTCATGGTTGATTATTAATAGGTGGTGGTAATTTAGGCCAGGTCACAAATCACCAGATTCTATTTCACTGCTTTGATACAGATTATTTGATAATATCCTTCTCCACTCTTGTGCCATGTTGGGATTGTGCAGTGGTGATGTTTTTGTATTTTTATTTGACAACACATCCGCAGCATGTAAAAATACACTGCAAAATGAGAAAACACAACCAAATGCAAATCTATCCAGGGGATCATTCATATGGCAGGCCTGCTCATCTGTTTTCAGTGTCCCCTAGAAACTCCTGTTGTTTAAATTGCAACTCATTTTCATTGTCCTCTGTGTAACTTGCAGCATTGCTTTATTGGTTGTTTTATTTTTGTTGTCTGTATTGTGCTGTGTGTTCTGTTTTTGTGACGTGTTTACAGCACATTTCTGTGTTTTCGTATATATATATTCTGTGTTTGCAGCACGTTTGTGTATCAAGGATTAAGGATGTAATGTAATTTAATGTTACACATGCAAGGGAACGAAATGAGGTACTCGGGTCTCGAGTACCTAACTAATCCATTTGCAGGGTGGGTAGAGTCCTTCATGATGCAGGATCCCTTTTCCTGCACCCGCTGATGTAAATATCCCTGATGTAGGGTAGACTGCTGCCAATGATCTTCTGTGCAGTCTTTACCACCTGCTGCGGTGACTGTCCCTGTACCACACGGTGATGCAGGAAGTGAAGAAGCTCCCCACCACACCTCCACCAAAGTAGAGGCATTGGTGGGCCTTCTTCACCATGCTGGCTGTGTTGATGCTCCAGTTGACATGGACAGCTGCTCCTTTTGGCAAGGGGAGTGCTTCCAGCCATCCTAAAGTCCACAGTCACCTCCTTGGTTGATTTTTCTGTATTTGCAGCACATTTCTGTATTTGGTTGTGTTTTCTGTATTGAATTGTTTTTTTGTTTCTGTATCATGTTTCTGTATTTGGTCATATTTCTTGTTTTTCCATTTTTGCAGCATATTTCTATATTTGTTTGTGTGTTCTGTTTTTGCAGAGCATTTCTGTATTTGGGTGTATTTCTTGTTTATGTTGTGCACTTCTGGGCACTTCTGTATTTCTTTTTTCCCCCCAGTTTTTGCTGTGTTTTCTTTCTAAATGCTGCACATGTGTTGTCAATTGGCAAAGATGTTTTCTTCATACTGTGTTTTGTGTCTGTTGCATATGTTTTCTTAAGTTTCAGTGTGCTGAGCTTTCAGGGACACTGTATTTATGGAGCATGACATTTATCCTATCCATAAATAAATGAAATAACATCTCATCTCTTGTGTCTATTATTATATCACTTGATGGCCATGGGTGGTACCTCATCACTTGTGGTCTGGACAGATAGTATGTGTGTGTTTGAGAGATTCAGTGAAATTGTGAGAACATGTGAACATGTTTTTTCAAGCTTGTTAAGATTCAGCATCCTCTCACCTAAAATCATGTGACAAGATTGTGAGAGAGAGTGTGTGTGAGTGTGTTTGTGTGTTTTATCCATGCATTGTCAGCACAAGTTTACCCAACCTGCCATCGGGGAGCTGATGCTATACTTTTCTTCAACATTACCTTAACGTGGTCCCTCATGAATGTGAAATTTATGTATCTCTAACTTTTAAAGAAAAGTTCTCCCCTAGTCAAACAAGTCACATACTGCACTGCTACTCACAAGTCACATAAACTTTTGAAAAATAAAGGGGAGTAAAATATTTATGCCTTTAAGCTCATTTAAACCCAATCCTTTGATTGTGTTGTCTTGCATTCCTTTTTCATCACTTTACTTCCTTTCTTTCACATTAACACACACACACACACACACACACACACACACACACAATAAAACTGTGCTTCTGCTCATCTCTTTCTTGACACCTGCTTTTTTTATTTTAAAAATAATCTTACATCGGCATCACCTTCCTCTAAATCTTGATTTGTTGACAGACGTGACAAAAATAACAACCAATTATTAGCAGAAGAAACACAAAGAGGATAAGCATCTGATCCTTTTCTTCGGATTATCAAAACGCAGCTGCATTAACACCTTCTGATTTATTGTTTTTGATGGAGACATTACTGGGAGCATGACATTTCTAGGTATCATGTCTGCTCGGTGTTCTCCTGTCCCTTGCCTTAACAACCCTGTCAAGGTATCTTAGCAACATGTCAATCCTTACTCCAAACAGCAGGTAATTTGTAGGCTAGACTGTGGACTGGCCTGATTGTCAGGTTTTCTAAATGCCTTTTAGTGGTGTGGATTATATTTGGAACATATTTTAAATTGAAACTTTTCTTGTAGAAAGTGATGAATTCCCTTAAAGTGTACAGCTGTATATTAAGTTTGAAGGCTCTCCGCACCCCAGATGTGTCTAATAAGAAGATATGTGCAACAGAATGGCAAGCAGAAAGCCATGTGGAGGTAAATGGCAGACCAGAGTTGGGCCAGTTTCCGCTCTGCTTGCAGACACACTGTCACAGTGTGGGACGATGTTGAATGAATGCAGAAGCAGTCACTCCCCAACACTGTGATCACTCTTCTTCCACCTCTACCCCACAGCAGTCTTACATTAAATTCAGCCTCCACCTATTTCCTGAATCCATTATCAGTTTTACTCTATTCATCTTCCACACACTGTGGTTGCAGTATGCAGCAGTTCCTGATACGAACTCTGGTGGGTGCTCTGAAACCTTAGATCTTCCACCTTAAAAGTAGGCCCCATCTACCCATGCCAAGCCTCACATTTTTCTAATCATTTTGTGCACCTGACATGAGAAAGTGCACAAATATGTGTATGTGTTTATAATTGGGTGGCTTTGGGGTTTGTTTTTTTGTTAATATGTGTGCCTTATATTTAGTTCTGTTTTGTCGTGTTTCAAGCCATCTGTGGCCACTGTCACACAGCACATATTGCCAGTAAATAAAGAAGGCTGCCTCTGAAGTGCACATGTTGCTGCAATAGGTTGCTATTTTCTTTTTCAAATTTTACAATTTGTCTTTTCAGTGTGAAAGCTGGCAGCAGAGAATACATCACACCTCATCTAATGCTGCTCAAGCCCAGTTTGAAAAACAGAAAATTACTTTATACAGCTATTTGTTGTTGTTGGAAGAAAATAGTTATCTTGCGTTTTCAATGATCTCTATGATTATATAAAGTACTTACTGCAGCATCTATTGTTTCCTATTATGGGACACACCGTACTGTGCGTAAAAAGGCCTGGCTACCACTGCTTGAAATACATCATCAGTCTGTGTAGATTCTTTTCAGTTTTCCACATAGTAAGGTATCGATAAAGAATAAAGAAAGAAAGGAAAAATTAATATTAAAAAATTCAGTACATCATTGAAGTTGAAGTAAACATCGCTGATGGTGCATTTACAAGGCTTGCTTCATCTCACAGGCCCTCCTTAGTATTCCCCTCCTCAGTCTGTGTTTTTGATAAGGTACATTGCCATTCACGGGTCCTGTCTCTAGAGCTTGTTTCAACACACAACTTTAATGGGTTGGAGGAAAGAAAAAAACAACAATGATATTTAGAATATGAATTTGAATAAGATGGAACAAGCCAATTAAAGATGTGGTGTGTCTCAGTGGGCATGCATAAGTGGCTCCGACTGAATGGAAAAAGAAATGAAAAAAAGACAATATTGCAGGTTTCTCCTGTACAGTTTTAATCTTTCCCACGCGTTGCCTGTCAGTTATCTGTATGGCTACAGGGACTTAGTAGTTTAGGAGATAAAGGTCTGTTGTATTCATGAGCTTTCCTATAAGTATGTAGCAGCTGATAGCTAAGCTGCTTTTCAGCTGCTCCAGTCATTGATTTTAGATTGATGATAACTGGTCGTAAGTGTTTAGTACACAAAGTATATTTGCATGCTCAGTGTCTTGGGCTGGGTGCCAAATGTAATCGCTGCCTGGATAATGTCCACATTTGGAGTGCATGAAGTATTATATGTTTACGTACCAACTCAGAGTCATAGGAAGGTGGTGGACGTACAAAGCGTAGGGTTCTGACACAGAAGAACAGGGTTTGCATACTGAGGCTGGTGTGTGGTTGGATTTAGGCAACAAAAGCACTATTGTACTATTGATTAAATGTTACTAAGCATGTCGTGTATTGTGCTTCAAGACTTTGTGTGTATTAAAATAAGACCAAGATCTTTCACTAACCCCTAACCAAGTCCTGTGAAAACATAACTAAAATAATGTTATAATGCTGTAGTTGCTATGAGTGGATACTGTATTACAAGACTGGTTATATTTTGGCAAAAAACAAATATGAGAAATATGTTGTCAGTCAAAATTTACTGTTGCTCAGTATAAACATTTCAAAACTTGTCAAGTATCTTAACAACATTTTCTTAATGTGTTAATAGAAAAAATATAATTTGACTGGCATTATGTTTCCCCCAAACATATTTGCTGTTGCAAATAAGTTATATCAACATAAATTCTAGGAGACATGGTTAATGAAATATTATTTTCATTGTTTTGGTCATTTCTATTGGAGTATGATATCATGTTTTCAGATCAGCAATTACTTCGGTGAATGAAATGATGGTCAAGTGGGTCAGTTGGTCAAGTTCTATGTTACAATAAACCTGATTTATCCTTTAAGTCACTGGTCTGTTTAGCAACAGCGCTATTCCATGCAACTGCTGAATATTTGAGAATTAATGCATATATGCTGTAGAGCTGAGATACTGTTCCTGTCATTACATCTGTTTACTATATGTGTGTATGCATATATGTGTGGCAGAGAGTGTCAATGGGTGTGTTTGAAGGCGGGTCACTTGTGTCCTTCACTCTTCCAGAACAACTTCGAGCTTATTAGTGTCAAACAAGAGGAGGAGAGAAGATGGGATAGGGCTCACCAAAGAGAAACCAGGTGGGAGGTAGAGATG
The DNA here is from genome assembly GCF_021292245.1 of Micropterus dolomieu. Lineage (NCBI taxonomy): Eukaryota > Metazoa > Chordata > Actinopteri > Centrarchiformes > Centrarchidae > Micropterus > Micropterus dolomieu. Next base: position 30,964,052 of record NC_060152.1, on the reverse strand, counting down.
TGGGTGGATGTCATTTTCATTTTCAGCTGTTACATATTCAGCAGGGAGAGTAGCAGGGCACGAGTGGTGCGCTCTACTTGGTGTGTATAATGAAATAAAATGAGGGTATCGGTGACAAGAGTTAATGTACGAAAGATGGGCTGCAACCAAGGGCACTAACCCATTTGAAAACTACTCCAGATTAGTTACATTTATTTATTATTACAATTAATGCATGTCTGATTTCTAAAACAAAAGGAGCAGGTTCAGGAAGAATGGAAAATGGCACAATGAAGTAACAGAGGAAGGCAGTTGGTGGTTAGGGAGAGAAATTGAGAGCTTAGTGATAGCGCAGGGGTAAGCGAGAAGGAATGCATGGATAGAGATAGAGATGAAGGCTGGGAGAAAGAGAGGAAGGATCCCCATACCTGCTATTGGCTTCTCTCCTTTTCCTGCCCCTCCTGCTCAACCTCAGGCCCATTAAATTTACTATAACCTTTGCTACATCTGTAATGTGGCATCTCAGCACCCCTTCTACTCTCCCCTGGGACACCAGGATAATCTCTGCTAAGCCTTCATGAGAGAGGGATTTTATCCCTCTACTGACAGATAGAGAGAGACAGAAAGAGGGAGAGGGGGAAAGAGCTGGCTACTGGAGGATAACGACATAGATAATGAGTTAGCTGTCAAAAGGTTTTTTTTCTTCTTCTCCTTCCTCTCGTCCCTGTTCCTCAACTTGCCCTGCTGCTTAATCATCTGAGAGTTGCTTTTGCACTAGCTTAAAATTGTATTAAATGGACTGTACTGTATATTAAAGGCCTGTACTGTTTAGAGACTGTACTGTAATACTGTATATTTTTCCAAGACCAGATGTTTACTTCATTACATTTGTAAACTATTGATATTGTCAATTGTTGGCTTTTACGTAAATACTGTCATTTACAGAAATACTGAAACTGTTTTTTAGGGTTGACAAAAGGTTGCATCTTGTTCTAATTAAGCCCCCTGGAATAGCGCTGGGCTGTAAGGTGATTTCGGCGTGGTGGCCACAGTTCATATTATGAACACTGGCCCAAAACCACTTTTACCCATAACACAACCTCATTGCTAAACAAATGGCTGTTTGGCTGTTGTGACTGTCACAAACACACTGACATGACTCCCTTTAATACCAGAATTTGAGCCATAAGGTCTAATTAATTGAGGAATCTCAAACAGCCATGTCAGTAAATTCATTTCATGTCATTCATGTGTGTGAGGACCCACTAGTATGGAATGTCACAAAAAGGAAAAGCTGTGGCTGTCTGGGAGTGGGAGGCTATGTCAGCAAAATATAAAGTAATAAAATTTGGCTACCTAAACCATAGAATAACAATAAGAATTAAACTGTAAAACAACGTCCAGAAGAAAACACAAAGCGATCTGTAAATTCTTTCATTGCCACAAGAACGCACAAAGAAAGGAAAGCTATGTGAAAGTGATGTTAGCAAGCCACCAATGTGAGTCAATATGTTGAGGGAGTAGCAAATGCAGTGTTAAGTTTGTGAGAGATTGAGGGAACAGCGCATGTGGTTAGAATATGTTTGCTTGTGATAAAAAATGACGAGACAGACCACATAAAGCTATGTAGCTAATGTTTAAGTTAAGTTACACCAACCTTAGCAAATGTCAGCTTCCGACATTAACGCTACTGCCCACTCATTTGGGTGAGAAAGCAGAGGTGTGGAGTACGGCCATGGTACATTACTTCAAGAGTGCTTATTTTGAGTTCTTATCGGGGGCAGAGCTAAACTCTCAGCACAGTGGGGGCGGGGCTTCATCACGGGGCCCACCTGCTACCAAGTCATTTAAACCAAGTTTATACGACACTGGATTCACTCCGAAAGTCCACTGAGTCCATCTGCGTTGCTGCTGCTGGAGCTGATCGCAGCCATTCTAGTTGTGCTCACACCAGAAGCACTGCAGTGCGTCCCAGAAGCGTCCAAGCATCAAGCAGCACAGAGCGGATGAACCGGGCAGGAAGTCAGACTTCCGATTGTATATCAACAATAAACACAGTTAAATCAGACAAAAAATAAATAATTTAACTACTCAGCCTATTTAATCATAGTAGCACAAAAAGCAAGCACTAATCACAAAATCTAAACATGTCAGCAAAATCCGGCAGGCAAAACGCTCATATTCTGAAATGCTCCCTGTGGTAGTTGCTAAAAGCACCCGTCAAGACAAGGAACGAAAGCGGGCCACAGAGAGCTGTGAAGAATGTAGTAGAAGCACAAAAAAGGACAAGTCATTAACATGGCGCAGGCTACACGCTCCGCTGCTGAAATGCCTCTGAGAGACTTCCAGTGTACTTTGATGCCGTAAATAAACCGCTGGGCACACGCAGCCTACGTCCGTCCCTCAGAATTCCCATGATACATGACGCGATGAAGAGTTTTGTTAAAATTTGCTAGTAAGTTTGCCATGTGTTGTCTTTATGATTTATGTTTATTAAAACGTGTCTCCTTAGAATATAGTGTTTTTTGTTGGTAATTGTCATTCTTGTGGTGGTTTACCATTGAAACGAGCAGTGAAGGGACTGTTTCATTTGATAAGACCTGGTGAATTTCCCCGGTACAGTGGAACTGCATGCAGCTTCATGACCCACATATGGGGCCCCCTACACAGCCGGGGCCCTGGGTTGGCAGCCTCCAGGCACCCACGTTACCTCTGCTTATGGTTCTAATACACAGGTATATATGAAGGATCAAATATGGATGACAAAAGTCAAACAGAAAACGTAATGCTTGCACAAAGAAAATGTTAGATGGATGGTAAGAAAAGGAGTGTTGAATAAAGATGATTTAGGTAACCAAAGGTATGAGTGAGCATTTGGTTGAAATGAGGATCCAGTACAGATAATGTCCTTTTCAGAAACATTGTTCTGAAGCTCCGTTCAGAGGCTGCTCTGTAAATACTATTTTAATAAATATAGCAACTTCTGAACCATATACCAAATTTCAGGCTTAAATAAATAACCTCTGGTTCGTCCCACCCACGTCCGGGCTCAGCCCTGCCCATTCAGAGTAAGGATACAGATTAGTGTTGTAGTCGAGTCCGCCCAAACTGAGACCAAGTCAAGACTAAGGCTGTGTTCGAAAAGTCTTTTTTGCTTAGGAAGGTTCCTAACTGAGTGAAGTGAACCGGAAGTATTTCAGTGGCAGCCATGATAAGAGCTTTTCGAATTCTCTAAAAGCTAAGGATAGGTGCCTCAATGCTTCCTTTCATATCTCCTTTAGTATAGGGTACACCGGACCATCCTTTACGAAAGGAAAGGAGAGAATGCCGTCCCACAATTCTTTGCGGCGGCAACATTTAAAGCGGCGCACATTCTCAAACTCAAATGATACCGGTACCTGGTGGATTGGGCCGGCTACGGCCCAGAGGAACGTTCCAGAGGAACCATAATGGTCCGCTTCCACAACGTGACAGCTGAGAAACGAGCTGTTCTTACCGTGGAAACTGGGCAATGCAGCATTCTACTGTAGCGCTGCATTCCCAGCACGCCCACGAGGACTCACACGGGCGCGTTGCTATCTCACCGACCTTGAAAGCCTATTACATAAACAGACACGCTCCCCTACATTTCGCCAAGCGGTCACAGCGCAGCTAGGCTAGTTCGCCTAGAGAGACAGAGAGAGACAGCAAAAGTCAGGTCTCCCTCGGTGTAGCATGACGAAAGAGATCGCTCGCTGCAGGCGAGGCTGTCTACCTGCCACTGCTTCACAGGGAAGCAGTGAGCTTGAGGCTGACGTCAACACCGGGTGACGTGTCAACCACAGTGTCACATTGGCTGTGGTGCGTTCATGGCCCGGTCGGCCTTTTCCAACTCCGGCCGTGGTGTCTTAGAACCTTTCGAAAACGGCCCATGGTGCGTTCAAGGACACCACGGCCTTTTTCGATTGCAGCCCTTGGAAAAAGTCTAAGCTTTATTATTTATTTAAAAAAATAAATAAATAAAAAGAAGAAGAGTGACAGAGGGACAGAGGCTGATGCACACCACCAGACCTCCTCCCTCCGTTATGTGTCCAGCATGCATTTAGTTGTGTTTCATGTGCTGCTGTGTACACAATGAAAATGCTGTGAATGTTCAACTGATTAAATACAGTACATTTCTAAAGAGCATTCTCCTCCCCACCGAACACCCTCCATCTTTGGCTCGGTGTGTAACACGCTTCAGTCAACAAGCTAATGATCCAACCTACGGCCCACACTGCTCTCCTTGCTAAGCTCGAGAGAGACAGTGGGAGTGCCCGTCTCTTTTGCTGCGCTATTTAAACCACTGGGACAAAAGCATATGTCCCACGTCGCTCTCCTGGTGGCATCCGAGCGAGACGGTGGTAGGACCTGGGCTTCCTCCTTGCTAGCCGGCTGTCCGGCCCGCACAACGGGTCGCCTACATTGCCTGGCAGCAGAATGAAGGGCTGCTGCCATGGCAGTGACACAATGCAGCAATGCGAGCTAACTCTACGTTCCCCTTTCCCAATCCACAGTAACACTGCTAGCTCTGTGACAGTGTGTGTGTTCCTAAAACACACAACCACATTGTCGACATGCTCAACCGAACCAGCGCAGCGTTTAGCTGACTAGCTGCGACGGCATGAGTCGAGCTAACACCAAACTAGGTCAGATATAGCCGGAGAGACGCAACCAGACACCACGTCTCTTCCAGCGGTGCGGCATGTGACACTTGATCACAGTGAACAGTGGCTCATTCTCCCAGCAGCAGCTCGCTGCAGTGGAGAGGAGGGTGCCCTGTCCTGACTCGGCTTCACTCGGCAGCTGTGTTGATATTGACTGCTCCACTGACGACACGCTCATGTTGATACTGTTGCACGTTGAGCCATCATTGGAGCAGCGAGCTGTGGTGCATACAAAGACACCAGGGAGCAACCGGCCCTGGTGCGTTCCGGGACACTATAGCCCGCTCGACCGACACCACTGCATGCTGACAAGCTGGGTGGACAGCATTCTGAGACAAGGCTACTCTCTTCAGTTCTGCTGCATACCACCAGTTTTCCTGGACATAATGGAAGCCAGTCTATCCTCTCAAGAGGAAGTGGACTTCCTGGACTTCCTAGAGATCCAGCAACTTCTGCTGAAGCAGGCTGTCTTAGGGCATCTCTGTGCATGACGTGCACAGAGGTCTTGCTTCATGTACTTTTTGGTCCCCAAAAAGACGAGGCTTCCGAGCCATTCTGGATCTCCGCCACCTGAACCAGCATAATGGACAAAAGGGCATTTCCACATGCTGATGATCAGGATGCTGGAGCCAGTGCAGCCCAGCAACTGGTTCACCGCCATCAACCTGAAAGAAGTCTATTTCATGTCGAGGTGACACAGTAACAGGGAATTTCTAGGCTTCTCCTCTCAGGGGGTAGCCTATAAATACATTAGGCTCCCTGTCAACTACTCGCTAGCCCCCCACACACTCAGCAGATGCATCACACTGCAATCGTTGTGCGAGAAGGGCATGAGGGTTCCTTTCTACTCAAGACCTCATGGTCATGGTGAGATTGAAGCCTTGAGTGATCGCCACACAGCCCAGTTGATTTCGCACCTCAACAGCCTGGGGTTGCAATCAATTGGGAAGAGAGCTCCCCGCAGCGAACGGAGTATCTGGGGATTGAGCTCAACTACAATATTCCAAGAGCGTATCGCTTGGTGGTCCACAGGCTGCAGCAGGGGACAGCTGCGGAAGCACTGGACCTCAGGGCAGTAGTCCATCGGGTGCTCCCTCTGGGCTTGCTGCACATGCGACGGCTACAATGTTGGTTTGCCAGCCTGCATCTGGACCTCAAGAGGCAAAGGTGATACATGGTAACCCCCCCCCCTTTCAACTCTAGTGCAGGAGGACCTGCGAATCTGGGGGTATCTCACTGTTTGGCAGCGCGGGTGCTGCTCGGCAGGGTGTCTTCATCCGTGTCTTCATAGATGAGTCTCTCACTGGATGGGGAAGGCCCTGCCAGGGGAGTGCAGTGAGTGTTGTGGCTCCCCGAGGAGAGCCGAGGGGGCCACACACCACACATCCACAATCCACTCCAAGCTGTGTTTCTAGTTTGGTGGTGCATTTCCTCCAGCGCATACATCAACAGACAGGGCGAAGTCCAATCCATGGCTCTGTTGGTGCTGGCAGGGAATCCATAGACGTGGACATCAGAAAAAACCTGCTAACTTTGAAAGCCTTTCACGTCCCAGGCTTGGAGAACAGCGGTGGCTGACCTCTGTTGAGAGCTTGCCCCTAACAGAGTGGGTGGAGACTGCACAACAATGTGGTTCAGCAGATCTGAGCTCGCTTCGGGAGAGCAGAGGTGGATCTGTTTGCCAACACCCACTGCCCGCTGTTGTTCTCAATTCAACCACAGGACAGCCCACCCTTGGAGATGGACGCGTTACACACGCGCCATTGCCAGAAGGACTGCTGTTTGCGTCCCCATCTCATCCCTCCAGTTAGGTGAGGCGGGAATGGTCGTTCGTCATTCTGGTAGAAGTGACGCAGCCTACAGTGACAGAGCCCTGGACTGTACCTATGGTCTGGGGGGCTCTGTCTCAAGGGTGAGACTTCATATGCACAATGCTGGTGTTGGACCAGCCTCTCCAGGTTTTGCTCCTAAAATTGTGGAGAGGCAGACTCAGGCTGGTCTAGCCGCTGAGGTCGCACAGACCATCCAAGCGGCGGGCAGTCTCCACCACGTGGAGCAGTCCTACTATCTCTTGAACAGCCCTGCGCCTTGCTCTCACCTCTGCTAAGAAGGTGAGTGAGCTGTGTGCCTGTCGGTTCACCCCATCTGCATGCTGGTTCTTGGTGTCCACAGTGCAGCCGGATTGAGCACACACCTCCTTTGTTCTTAAGAACATAAAGAGCATGTTCAGGTCCAGGACAATAAATCTGGATGCTTTCTACCCCCCTACCCCACTTAGGGTGCAGGGGAGTGAGAGTGCATCTGTTGTGTCCATGTGTGCTAGGCTAACGTCCTATGTAGAGCACACAGCCCACTTCCACTCAGAAGTGTGGAAGTGTCTACGACCCTTTTCAGTGGGGTGTGTGTCGAAGAGAGCCTGTGTGAGATAGTGTAGCAGACCTCGGCTACGTAAAATTTTAATACAGTTATGAAAATTAATATTTCCGGGAATACCAATTCTAATACAGTTATGAAAATTAATATTTCCGGGAATATCAATTTATACCTCGAAATTAGGAGCACCACCTAAAGATTTGCTTGTCCGCCCAAGGCTTTAGGTCCTTGAGTATAGCCTGAGAATTATACAGAGTTCGGTTAATTCATTAGTTGTTATTCTGAAATCGTAAGGTCAATCAGTCAGTCTCAGATCTGAGCGTAAGTTCTGTGTATAGGGACTCTAGATTCTGAATAACACACACACATACATCGCTGTGCTCAAAGTGAATTTATTAACTAACAAAAGAGAGTACAATAGTGGGTAAATGTGGTGATCTTACAGGGATAACAGTTAATATGACAACAAGGAGGTACTAAAACAGGGTAGCCTATGTAAGGTTCGATTGAGTTTCAGTTTATTGTAGAGGGAGAGAATTCTACAAGTATGAGGGAACGAATGACCGAAATTGGATTGCAGATTTAGTTTGTCTAATCTAAGGGTTATTAACTGTGGATGGAGCCCATAGAACACCAACGAGTCACAGAGTGTTGTTTGTTTTGGCCTACCGTTGCCGCAGGTCCCGTGGCGAGGCTCGACTGCCGGTTGGCTCGGGAAGTCGGTTCTGGCCCGACCCCAGTTGCGTTTTCGAGTTGGGTTGAAACCGGTGGATTGGGTCCGGAGTCCTCTTGTGGGAAGCACTTGCAGCAACGGGCTGTCAGCCAAGGCTTTTGCTCTGATCTCAATTCATTTGGTGTCGCTATAGGGCCCACTCAGGGTTCTGTCGTCAGAGCCGTGGTTTCATTTATTCAAGGCCATAAATGAAGGCTTCTGAGTTTCTGGTCCAA
>NC_060152.1:30897013-30956047 GCF_021292245.1 Micropterus dolomieu | reverse complement strand
AACCAGGAAAAGAGATCATATTTCTCCTGTTTTAGCTTCTTTGCATTGGATTCCAGTAAAATCCAGAATAGAATTTAAAATCATTCTTCTCACCTACAAAGCTCTTAATGGTCAGGCACCATCTTATCTTAAAGAGCTCATAGTACCTTACTACCCCACCAGAGCACTGCGCTCCCAGAATGCAGGGTTACTTGTGGTTCCTAGAGTCTCCAAAAGTAGACTAGGAGCCAGAGCGTTCAGCTATCAAGCTCCTCTCCTGTGGAACCAGGTTCCAGTTTGGGTTCAGGAGGCAGACACCATCTCCACATTTAAGAGTAGGCTTAAGACTTTCCTCTTTGATAAAGCTTATAGTTAGGGCTGGCTCAGGTAGTCCTGAACCATCCCTTAGTTATGCTGCTATAGGCCTAGACTGCCGGGGAATTTCCCATGATGCACTAAGCTCCTTTTCCCGCTTCTTTCTCTCCCTCTGTATGCAACCTCATCCCATTATTGCATGTTAATAACACAACTTCTCCCCTTTCTGGTAGTCTTCCTGCAGGTGTTTCTGGCTCTGGAGCTGTGGAGTCTGGATCTGTGGTTGCGGGTCACCTGCTGCCCCCGTGTTCCTGCTCGACACCCTCTGCTACAACAATTATTGTTACTAGTCCTTTTGTTATTATTGTAATTATAATCATTAACATTACGATTATTATCATAAATTACTGTAAATATCTGTACCATTATTCATTCAGTCTATAGCAACATCACCTTTACTGTCTATACCTCTGTGTATATATTGTGTAGGCTGCCTCCCTCCCCTCTCTCTCTCCTTCCATCCCCCTCCCTCTTTCTCTATGTTCCTCTCTCTCTCTCGCTCCCTCTCTCTCCCCTCCAACCGGTGGAGGCAGATGGCCGCCCACCCTGAGCCATGGTTTCGCTCGAGGTTACTGCCTCTTAAAAGGAAGTTTTTCCTTGCCTCTGTCGCCTAGTGCTTGCTCTTGGTGGGAACTGCTCTTTTATGAAAAGCGCTCAGAGATAACTGTTGTTGTGATTTGGCGCTGTATAAATAAAACTGAATTGAATTGAATTGAATGAAGTCGTAAGCTTTGACAGTGTGAGTTAAAGCTGGTATTTTTTGCTGTTGACACAAGGGCATTGTTTCCATGCTGCATCCAGGCTGCACTTAATCTCCTCCTGATGGAAGATGTTAAGGCCGTACACTTCCTGAGAAGAAGATTTCATGTTTTATTTACAGTTAATATTCTACAAAAAAGACATGAGAATTTAACAGCAATCAGAGATAAGGAAGGAAAGGTCAGTGCTTTTCTTGGTAAAGATGCAAATACATTATCTGCCAATGAAACTAAATGTGATTTTAAGCTGGGTCAGTGGACCTATGACAAAGCGGTTCACACTGAATTTCAAGTTGTAAGACTACAGTTATAAGAAAAATTATAACCATTTTCATGACATTATGTTGTTTTCTGGATTTATATAAATGTATGTAAATGCTGGAATTAGCATTCACATAGTTTCAGGTTTTTCTTTTCTTTTTTGACAGTGAGATGTGGAATAAAGATCAGTAAAAAGGCCATAAGGCAAAAAGCTTTTGATTTGTTTGCACCGATTCCCTGTAAATCATGTTGAAACAAGCAGCCAGTTTTGGCTCATCATCCCAGTCAGTGATCTGCGTCTGAAGCCGAGTCTGACAGATTATCTCATGCAGTTATCAGTGTGAAAACAGATGAAAACCACATTAACTCCCTGTGGTGATGTGAAATCACATGAAGATCAGTTGTAACAAACAAGGATAGTTTAAATGACTAGGGACAAACTGAAATTTATAACAAAAATCATAGCCTGCGAATATTATACAAATAATTAGTGTTGAGTTAGGCACGTCTCAGGACATGCCTGTGGTTTGGAGAAATTCCACTTTAAATGACATCTGCTCAAGAGACTTTAACACTACTGATATCTCAGTCTGATGTCTGACTTCACAGTTTAATATAAAATTCCTGTGTGGACTTTACTTTAAACTGCATTCACAGACAGTACACATACTGTTCTACTTCAGTCTTTGCATAGTTAGTATTTAAATAAGTTCAATTAAAGTTTAATTTCTGTTTAATCAGATCTAAAGCCAAAAGCAAGTTAAAGCATTAATTATAACTTGTTTGCATAGTTTTAGCCATCACTCCTATTGCTCTGATAATATTTTATGAACATGATAATGTGTGAGTACTTTAAGACTACTGGGAAATTCAATTCCATGTATGTTAACATACTTGGCAAGCTAAGTTGAATCTGTTTCTGATTCCAACTAATCTGGGAACACAGCGATATCTGACGGGCAACAAACACGACAGTTTATTATGATTAGCTACACCACTTAATTTGAAAGTGAAACTGAAAATATCAGTAAAAATCCCCCCACTGATCAAGAGAACTGTGTGCGCACACAACCCCGCTGTACAGCAGATCAGAGTTGAGGCCGAAAGACGATTTGTAAATGATCATGGATGTTCAAGCAGAGTTTTGGACTCGAGCCCAATGAGAAAAAATAATGTTGTGAAAAAGCGTGCAACAGATTAACATCTTCTAACAATTGAGATACTTTCAATAACTCCTACACTGCTGCCAATCACATTACAGATCACCCTGGGCTACAATATATAACAATCATTTATTTTTCATTTTTAAGTAATGTCATTTTTAAGGAATTTTTTTATCATGGCCTTCAGTTTGGTAAAGTGTGCATGATGACTTGTTTAGGACTCGGAACACATTTTGAACTTTGACTTGTGACAATGACTTTCCCATCAGTACTTACAATGGACAGTTCGAGTAATAATTGCATTAATTTATTTTGTTTTCTCTTCTAAATAGGATCCCTAATCCCTAATGTGTTTAGAGCCTAACTGGACCCCTCACAGCTCCTGTTTCGTGCCCCGTCTGATGTCTTTTAAGCAATGCCACTGCATTCACAGATCTCAGCAATTAACTTATTGAGATCATGATTGATAGGATTGATGATCAAAACTATACCCAAGTTGTAATAAACACAAATGATCCTCCAAATCTTTTGGTGACTTTATACTATACAGTAGCCAACCCGATAAAACAACCCGTCACGGTGTGGGTAGGGATGTATGAACTTGTGCTGGCTGCTGTGGAGAAACAGAGCCTTCAGTCAGCTCTTCCATGCTACAGCCGGTGAAATGATTATCAATACGAGAAGATCTTGTCAGTGTGAGAGCCATGTGATTCACTCCCTGCTGTTAAAGTTAAAGTGTGAGAACTGACACGCCGAGAAGCAAACAGATGCAACTTTTTGATGAAATCTGCCCTCAGGTCCACTGCAGGGCTTGGCTGTTTGCTCTCCATCTGTGTATATGTATAATGTACCTTTTGTGTGCATCACACACAACCTCGGTGCCCTCGGGTCTGTGCGCGTTATTGTGCAGTAGAGCTGCACCTCCACTATTTTCTTCTCACTTGTGTGGCGCTTTTAGGAGACTTCTCACCCTGCTGCCACATTTCCCTCCCACACTGGAATACACTTAATTTGAGTTTGGTCCAACAGCCTTGTGGAGACTGAGCCAATATTGACTTACACTGACACTGAACACCAGGAAGCCTCAGAGAAAGACAAGACATGGTGCTCTGCTGTGGTCAGAGTCAACACAAAATTAAAGTGGAACAAACTGTAAAGTGTGTGGAAATACATTTTGACTGAAAGTCTCTATACTCAGCACAATGATGCACTGTTTGATCTGATGTTTGCTAGGACTGTTAACATTGTTCTTTCAACTCAACCTTATTTCACCTCATCTGCATACAAAATCTCTCCTCCATCAGAATGCTCTGTGTTTAAATGTCCTTGTTTCAGTGTTTGGTGCTAAGCACTTGTTGCTGAGCTGTTTCTTCATTGAACTTTTCAATGTTCAAACCGTGTGGCCAGTATATGCTGCCTTTTATTTTCTTTAAAGGGTAACTACGTTTTTTCAACATGGACCTTATTTTTCCATGTTTTTATGTCTATGTGTCTACTGTGACTAATAGGGACAACATTTTTTTGAAATTAGTCCAGTGAGGTGCAGTCAGCAGCAGTGAGACAGAGCTGCAACGTAATCCTTGCGGTCAATTGCGCCCCACCAAAGTATGTCCACCAAAGACTCAGATTGTTATTACAAGATTGTGGAAAGGTTCCTACAAAGATAGTTTTTTTTAAAGAGAAAGTTTGTTTAACAGTGGCTAATTGATTTTGTTTACAGTTATGTATGGATACATGAAGGTAAGAAAGATTATGTTCCTTTATAGGTTACACCATTACATTTAGGTGCTGAAGTTAACATTTGTGTGGATTCATGGTGAGCTTTATGCCTGATCAGAAGTCTTCAAAGTTTGTTTCCACCTCCTTGTCTTATCCAGTACAGTCCCAAACGGTTCTGTAGCCTATATGTCAGATGGTCTGAAGGGGGTACTACCATATATTACATTAACACAATTGTGTTGTATTTATTTGTTGTTGTTTGATATCTATTTGTTACTGCTGGCTGTGATCCAAATTGCCCCTCGGGTATAACAAAGTGACCTTGAATTTTAACACCACATACCCTCTTTCTCACACCCTGATGTGACCTGAGGTAAAATGCCTGACAGAGCCTACCATAAATTGCAAGATTGCATTCCTGAATCATGTTCCTTCCTTTAAGCCCCAGTCTGAAATAATGTGAATTAGGTGTCCAATCGTTCGGTCATCCAGCCAATATAATTTGGCAATTTTTCCAAGAATAGTCCAATTCCAATATCTGTACGTTGTAAGATTAACAAGTTATAATTTATGGATTTAACACCTTGTTTATCAGGTGCGAGAGTCACCTGCATCTGGGCTCCTTCACGGCAGAGCCTGAGCTGATTATTTTCTTTATCATATATTTCTCATTAATGCAAAATATATTCAGTTATTAGCAGGTATTTAGCTATAAATAAATGTCCTCATTTATCAGTTGAAGAAGTTGCCTCTTATGAGGCTGATCAATTTTATGATTTATTAGATTTATTTATTTTCCTTCAAATGAAAGTGGTGCCCCAAACTTTTAACGAGTGCACAGATTTAATTTTGAAAGTAGTCATGCTAGAAATCCATAAATCTTGCTTCAAATCTTCCAGTTAACACTCAGCTCCATTTAAAGGAATACTTCAGCATTTAGGGAAATACACTTATTTGCTTTCTTGCCAAATGTTAATCTAGCCCAATAAATTCACAAATTGTCGTATTTACACTCGTATACACGTTTTTATAAGGATTAAACAAACTGTTTACATTTAAGAGTCTAAATTCTTTTACTTAAATAAAATATTTCTGCATCCCTCCATTGGAAAGGCTCTCTGAAAGACAAAATTATATTTGTGATGTTTGTTCCACCCAACGCTTTTATGTGGTGGGTGGGCATCATCTAATGTGCTGCTGGAAGGGTTTCAGACAGTCTTGTTTGACCATGATCACACTTTTAACTGATTTCAGACTTTAATCTGAGATCATCACTAACATGCTGAGCTTGCTGAGTTTTTTTCCCTCACAGCTGCAGCAGGAACCGCTAGATAGCAGTCTGAAGCAGAGTACCTTTCATCTTGTCACCTTATCCTCAGTTTCCCTTTCCTCCCCAGGGTGTCCTCCACTGTCAGTGTGTGTGTGTGTGTGTGTGTATTTGTGAGGGAGAGAATGAGTGAGGGTTTGTCCTTCACACTGCTCTTCCTGTGCCTTTGGTGTTTGGTTCCCTGCTATCAGAGCCCAGGGAGGTGTTAAGGGAGCAGGTAGGAACAAGTGTTCAGAGGCACGCTCATCGGCTCTCAGCAAATCAATAGGAGGCTATTAGAGCTTGGCCCTGTTACAGGAATTGACTTCTGGCAGCGAGGGGGAGAGAGCTGCCTCATGGGTTATTCATATTCAACCCCACACACACTGTAGATGGGTGTTAGATACACATTCCATCTCAGTGTGTCGACAGAACAAAGCAGGACAAAATTACTACTGCAGGTTGAGAAATCAGCGCTCAGGTCTGCAGCCTCTGTAGTGTAAGTGGAGTGCGTCAGAGCAAGCTCTACCTTGAGGAGGTGAAATATGAAAATACCAGTAAAATGTTGAACAACATTCCTGCTGGAAGACAGCCAGAAATACCTTTAATGTACGACAGCAACACTAAGCAAAGACACATAAATACAATTGGCTGGCGTTTGTATTTTCTGTTTTAGTTCAGAGGATGAAGACAGCCAGATACCCAAATAATACGTTTGTGAAGCCACAGTAGTCATGCTGAACACTCTCAGTGAAAAACATGATTATTATTTAGTTCCTGTGGAATTTGAGATCAATTCTTCTTGATGAATTGGGTTTGATTTTTCCCAGTCACTTTGACATGATGAACTGACAACAACAATACGTTGATTAGGGATATTGCAAATTACAGTTATTTTCAATATAGAATAATGTGACAATTTCTCAAATTAATTGACTGATTGTTATGTTTAGAACTTCCAAGAACCCGAAGTAATGGCTTCAATTGTTTTTTTGTTTTGTTTTTTTACAACCAACAACCCCAAACTCAAACTTGTGCCATTTTTCCATTACCAGTACCAGCTCAACTCGCCTCGACTCGCCCGTTTTCCATTGCAGATACCCAGAGATAGTACCCCTCAATGTAGCTGGTCGCCATAGCAACGCTACACACAACTGCCGATGTAATTTTCAGTGCGGCACACACACCAGCGACCCACACAGCTGTCTCTTGATTTAAGTTAAAACGTTTTAACATTCCTCAGAATGTAAAGACAGATAAGCGGTATGAAAACCTTCCAGCTGTGTTTTCCTCTGCCGTTGTTGCTGCAGCGGTCTGTGTGACGGCGGGAGCAGAGGCCTCTGTGAGCGGGCGGCTGGCCGGCCTCACACGCTCCTCCCGCGGGTCACAGCAGGCTTCCCCCGCAGCCACTTGCGGAGCTCAAAACATCTCAGAAGTGGATTTAGTGATGAAATAACGTATGAAAATTGTAAAATATAAAACTTTCTGTTGCTGGCCTCTGTCTGGCGCACGCAATGATGATGCAGTGAATAGTGACGATTCTCTCTGATCAGTCAGCAGTCTGCCGTGTTTTCACGTCACATTTTAGTATCGCCTCAGCTCGCTTGGAACCTCGACGGAGCTGATACGAAAAAAAGTACCTGGAATCAGGTACAGGTGCAACTTTTTCACAGTGGAAAACCAAACAAAGGCAAGTAGAGTCGAGGCGAGGCGAGCTGGTATGGTGCAGTGGAAAAGGGGTTATTTGCTATTAGTATTTTATCATATATTATCACGACAAAGACAAACTATCAAAACAGATTAATCTTCTGTCAATTGACTAATTAATTAATTGAATAATCATTTTAGTTGTATAGAGTCATTTGTTCCATACAAATCCCTATCAAATACTACCACGACCTAATAGAGAGAACTAGGTGGTCTAGAGAAACACGTATACCAATTTGTACATAAACCACATTTTTTGAGAGAAAAATGTTATGTTGCCTTATTTTTCCACTCCAGCAATAGCCTATATTAATTCCAAACTACACTACTGTATATATATATTGTCCTGTGAAATTATAATGGTTTCTCCACCTCCTGCTGTGACCTGTGCATTATTCAATATCAATGATATAGTATGTATATATGTATATATAGTGTACACGTAACTCTTATTCCTATCAAGTTCTATTATATTCTGTATTTTTCTGTTCTATTTTAATTTAATGTGTATTTTCTTTAGCTTTTGTGTATATCTGGAGCTGCTGTAACAAGTACATTTCCCCAGTGTGGGTTCAATAAAGTCTATCTTGTCTTAATTTCTCAAAAGAGCTGGGTATGGGAGGAGCTGCTGGTTCCACAAGTGTTATCCCCATTTCAAATCTTTAAACTAAATCCTAAATATTACTTTGGGGTATTAATAGTTTTTGGACGACAGTGGAACTTGCACAGAGGAATAAACTATATCAGGCTTAGATACACACACAATATTTGATTTGGATTTTTTAAATGAGACTTGTTAAAAAAGGAAAACATTGAATATCAGCAGACTTATCCTTTAAAAGTATTACTATTCATTAAAAGACTGTGAGGTTGACAATACACTTAAGCCATGCTCAGGCTGAACCTGTGCATGAACAACCTCCTTTATTTGCCAAACCAAATCAAGCAATTCTTGCTCAGACCATGTCTTGCATGGCAAAAAAGTGCAGAGCAATTGTTGTGGTTTTAGTCCATGGTGGCGCACACATTAACCTCTCTGACATTACAACAAAATCACAAAACCCCTCTTAAGTTGAGTCTTTTTAATCTTGTACAGATATATGACTAGGTCTGTACTGTTTTACATTACTGAGAGATTCGTACCAATAATGCAATTCACAGCAGCTCTTAATACGTTTGAGATTCTCCCATTTGTATTAGTTTTTTACATTTGCTAACAAGCGTTTTTCAGTACTGAGTTTACTTTTTCAAAACTCTTCACACTGTTGTCTGTACCAACATGCAGCTTGCACAACAGTTAATTTCACACTCAAAATGCACCAAAACTACTAAAACACTGCATACTTGTTTCAATATCAAATAATTTTACAAAAACACCAGCAGATGTTCTCTCCAACAGCAACACTTTGTCTCATAATAACTCAATTAGCTAAAAAACACTAGCAACAGGAAGCATGACAGTAGATACATCATTTTATGTGAATCTTTGAAGTAGTAAATAATTCTGTGTTTTGTGTAATATTGTTTTGGTTGTGTTTGTGTGTATTTATATATATATATTATTGGTGATAATATAAGAAATGTGTACATTGTCTTATTTTACAGTGAATAAAGTTCCCATTATGAAATACAGTAAGAATTGTAAGTCTTTATAGAATGTACAACAGTACACAACAGGAAGTTAACAAAATGCAAGAGGAAAACAGCAAAAGCTTCACTGTACTTTATCTTTGCCATCGAATAACTCACAAATAAACTACAGTAAATGAAAATTGCAAGGAAAACAAAAGTCAGAACTGTAAAAGCTTGCTCAAAAAATAAAACAAATTTAGTTCATTGGTCTCTTGCATCTGTGTAGCAGCACTCCATCAGAGGATATCACTGCACACGTGGTAACATTGGCACCCCTTTGGCCTGGGACACCCACTTTAGCTCTTTTGCCAATCAAATTCTGTCCCCGCCAGCATGTTTTGGCCAAGTCCACGTAGATAAAAACATGGTGTGTGTGATGGGCTTCCAGCTCCATGACTCTCTAAAAGAAATCCCCCCTGTGGGGGTTTGTCATTGGGTCCTAAAGAAGAAATACAAGAATTAGCCTACACACAAGCAGTAGATTTTAATTTTGGTAATATGCAGTTATGCCTTTTTTTAAATTCATATTTTCCATGTTGGTTCACTGGAAGATTCTGACAATTGATGCCACCGTTGAGCGGGCCACATTTGGCTGCTCTCTGAGACCAGTCTCTTTCAAAGATAGCCCATGGTTGTTTACCTGGTGACCACAGTAGCCCTAATGTCATCAGAGACTACAGCTCTTGGTCATCTCTGCTGTTGTCTTACACTGCCACGCATGCAGAATCCTCTTCCTCTCCGTACCACCGTTTCTCCTGCGTCTCTTGCAGGCTCCATTTTGAAGTGGAGGTATAACAAAACATTCCAAAGATGTCTCCTTTTTATAGGTAGTAAAGAGATCCCTAGGTGAAAAGAACAGTGTAGGGCTCTAACTGAGATGGGAATGACCTGTCGTTGGTATCATTTACATAATTTCAATCAATACTGAAGTCGAAGATTCGATGCTTCGATGGGCGGAGCCTGATTTGACTGTCAATCTCACAGTCGAAGCTTCGCGGCGAAACAAGGATCATGTCATTTTGATAATATGGGGGAGCTCAGCGTCTGATTTTACATAGAATTACCAGTTTTCTCCCAATAAGTTAATATCCAGCCTATTACAATATATACATTTCAACGTTTAATGCTGTAAATAAACATGTGAAAAGAATACAACTTTCAATAAATGTTTTTAAAGTGCATAAATAAATCCAAAATTGTAACCCTAACCCTGGGTCGTCAGTGCGCATGTGTAGGCGTAGCGTGTATGTGTGTAGTGGCAGAAGAGGAACACTTGCTGAAGAGACCGAGCTTCACTGGTGATGTGCCGAGTTTTTCCGCACCTCGCGGGACTTTCAGATAATTTATCATCGTGCTGAACCACACAAAGAACATTATATCGTTTTCAAATAGCCGGCTACTTGAAATAGACCAGCGAGGAACCGCAATGTGCACGCAGTTGTCGGCAGCACGGCATGCACGCAAAACTCTGCACAAAACGGGTGAATGACAGAACTACTGTAACCCCCCCGGCACAAAAACACACATGATTTGACTATCAGTCGACTATAGGCAGGACTTGACGATTCTGATTCGACTATTCGGTTTTTAATTTGGCAAATTGCTGGCAAATGGAATGTATGTAAGTAAATAAATTAAATAACAGTTTTGAAAAGACTATTTAAGCATTTGCAAAATTGGCTGTGGATACACATGGTTTTTCTGGTGGTTGAGTGAGAAAAGAATTCATGAATTTTGAAAGCTGTGGTCATTGAATGTCTTTTGTGTTAAATCAATGCATTTTATTACAGCAAGGCAAGAGTCAGTCTCAGTTTGGTCCACATATACTTCTGTTGTGCTCACCGTGTGAAGAGTTTTGAAAAAGTAAACTCTGTACTGAAAAATACTTGTTAGCGATTGTAAAAACTGTAACACAGCAGTAATAACATGTGTACATGTATCAATTAATCTTCATACATGGCAACACCAGCGTCTAACAAACAACTGTAGGTACGCAACCTTCTGTGCTTTCAAACAAGTCAGATTGGTGAATGATAAAATACAGATTCCACATTTATACAGTGGAATAATGTGTGTTCTGAGCTTTATCAAAGCTGCTGGAACCTTTCTTTTACTTTAAGCAGAACTCAAACACCATTTCCTTGGGATTATCACAACAACATTTCCAGCGCTGTAAACAGGATTATTGTGGGGAGCTTTGAGTTTATGCTCTGATGTAAACAGCCAGACTGTTGCTTTTCTCACAGTATTTGTAGTTGTGGCTTTATAGTGTGTAAACATACATAAACATACTGTATATCATAATGGAAATGCATACTGAACATTACCAATATACTATATTTGTAGCCATAAGATATTGTTTTCCACAGTACAGTGAGAATTTTCATTTGTGTCCTCTGAAAAGAGCTGCCTCCCAATCGTTTTTTGTTCCCCAGCCATAATTGTGTCATGTGATGCAGGGTAGGGCAGGATTTCCTGCACCGTTTCATGGCATTGTGACTCTGTAGAGAGGTTTGAAAGCACAGTGAAAGTGGGGGATTGTATCCTGCTCTATAATTGCAAAGTCATCCACTCAACCTCGCCGAAATCACTTGGAAAAAATCACTCGGTGGGATATTTCTTCTCACATGATAAGTAGTCCTGATTTTCATTCAGATGTTGCGAATCTCAGGCTCTGCTGGGGCTCAGGAGCTCAGACTTAGGTTTGATCCAGAGCGTCACTGGAGCTGAAACACACTGCAAGTGTATGTTCCTGCAATAAACAGTTAAAACCTTGATCCTGACTGAACTGTTAATGGCTGATGTTAGCGTGACCACATATCTTTCATTTTTAAAGTTGCCTTTATCTTTTAGAACTTTGCTTTTTGAGAGATTCGGCTGCTTGTGGGTCATAACTGTGATGTTCGTCACTCTAAGACAGTCATGCATTAACTGAAAACAGATACGCTGCCTGTAAAGTAGCAAAGAGTGATCAAGTTCATCTTGGAGGCGACAGTGGGTTCAGTTGACTCTCTTGTATTGTTTATAGAACTTCATTTACACAAAAACTGCTTTAATAAGTCTTTATTAATACAAGTTCCAGTACTTTTAATCCTGTGTAATATTCTAAAAATAGTGGATGTGTCAACAATCAGTGGTTGGTACCTTGTTAAAGACTGGCACAACACGAGTGCAATTTTTTTTATATCAGCATTTTTAAGTTGCTGATATGGCCAATAATGGAATCCTTGAACATTTAACTTAAACCACTAAATTGGATTTACACCCAAAGAAGGGAGGCCGCCTAGAAAGTTCATGACTTTACTCTAAATGGGACTCCGATGGAATCTAACGTCTTTTTGCAACCAATTTCACACATGTAAGCAAGCCAGTGTGTGAAAATAAATAGGCAGCTATAATACCTAATATGGTGTACTGATGTCTGTGTTGACAAGTGTTTTTAATAGCTCTGGGAGGTTTGGCTGCTTACTTCAATATATGTTTTTTTTGGCCAGAAAAGTGGACACAATTGTGTGGATAAGACCCAAATTAAATATTACTGGGATTTTCTTGTAGGCATTTACCATCATTCTCTCTATAATACTGTATTGTACTGTAATGTAACCTATTATATATCTGCATGCTATTGATATTATATATCCCGGCAGTGGGTTGATAGAGTTGACTGTTCCCTGACTGTGGAAGAGAGGAGCTCGCATTATTTATACCTGTTACTTTCTCTCTCTCTCTCCCTCACACGCACCTTCCCCTCTTCAGAATGTCTGATTGTCTGCGCTTCACTTTCACCATGGCAACCACCCACACCCATCCATCCATCCATCCATCCATCTACAGTGTCACAGCTCTGCATCTTCACCAGCCTGTGGTTTAGCACATAAACAGCTCTGGCAATATCATTAGCAGCTGACACCTTATAACCGAGCTCTACTCAAAATGTAAATCCAAAGATTCACAAATATATATATACACACACACACACACACACACACACACACACACTCTCAGGGAGACAAAAGCACACACACTGATATCCAGGCCGAGAGCTGTATTGGATTTTTAATTGAACCGACAGCACTGCATCCATACCCGCAGACACTGACACATCAATACCCTGGACACAGAATCCTCTGCACACACATAAACACATACGCACATCTAGTCTGTATTGCTCATTAAGTAGAACCATTACGTAGAAATGAGCTTGGCAGTTTTGGCCTGCACTAACCTCTGTACCTTTTCATTACTCAAAATTAATTATCTGAAATCTAATTACACTCAGGAATTCTGACAAAAGAAAGTCAGGCTTTTTTCTCGATTACACGCTCTTGTGGTGTAGTCACCAGACAGAAAGTCTGTAACCCTGTCATGACCAGATGCTTGTGAATACTCAGTATAACAGCTGTCCTTGTAGATTCTGGTCAGTGCTTCAAGTGGAACAAAATAGGTGCCATTATTTTCCATTCACGTGGATCGTTGTGTATTAGCAGGAACTGGTGAACGTCACATAGTGCCCAGAGAATCTGATATGGAGAGGGCAGTGAAGAGTACTGGCAGCTCGTGAGAAGTGCTGGTACACAAGGAAAAGTCTCAGTATGCTAAAGAGTAAAATGTACAAGTGCATACTGGCCCACTTCATGTTGTGATTAGCTTACTACCCCACCAGAGCACTGCACTCCCAGAATGCAGGGTTACTTGTGGTTCCTAGAGTCTCCAAAAGTAGACTAGGAGCCAGAGCGTTCAGCTATCAAGCTCCTCTCTTGTGGAACCAGGTTCCAGTTTGGGTTCAGGAGGCAGACACCGTCTCCACATTTAAGGCTTAAGTAGGCTTAAGACTTTCCTCTTTGATAAAGCTCATAGTTAGGGCTGGCTCAGGTGAGTCCTGAACCATCCCTTAGTTATGCTGCTACAGACCTATAGGACTTCCCATGATACACTGAGCTCCTCTCTTCTCCTCTTTCTCTCCCTCTGTATGCAACCTCATTAATGCATGTTACTTTCCTGTAGTCTTGTGCTTTCTTTTCCCTCTCCTCTCTCCTCCTATCACTTCCTGCAGGTGTTTCTGGCTCTGGAGCTGTGGAGTCTGGATCTGTGGTTGCGGGTCTCCTGCTGCTCCCGTGTTCCTGCTCGACACCCTCTGCTACAATTATTGTTAACAGTCCTATTGTCTTATAGGACTTATATTGTCTTATTATTGTTATTATTATCATTGACATCTCTATAAATATCTGTACCATTATTCATTCAGTCCCCCCCATCCCTCTCTCTCTTTATGGCTATCTCTCTCTCTTGCCCTCTCTCTCTCGTTCTCTCTCCCTTGGTTTCATCTTCTGGTATCCTTTAACATTTCTCTGTACATTTTTTTTGCTCTTCACATCACTTGTCACTGATTAAAAAAGCACTCGCGGAGATCTTTCAATTCAGTTTATTGATCGAAAGTTAACAAAATAATTGTTTACTTTCAACACACCTATCAAAAAATGACTTACATTTGATTCCCAGAATTTAATTGGAAACTAAACTATTTCACTCCTCTCTCATTCAAATAATATTCAAATATCATTCAAATAAAAATTCGCAAGCTGTAGTCTTTCCCCTTATAGGCAAATACTACCTGTGAGGATGACCTAACCATGTGATAAAATTTCCCAATACTTTTATGTAACAGTTATTTGAAACAAGAAAAAAATAAAATATATTACCTTGCTTGTCCATAACAACAATACAAATAATAATAGGCAACCAATCAATTACTATGGCTTGAACAGGTGGCATTTTATGCAAGGTATCGAATGAAATACTCAGTTGGAATCAGTATCACTTTAAGGGTACTGGTTTCGGTACCCAACCCTAGCGCTATATAAAAAAAACTGAAGTGAATTGATTCTGGTGATATTTCTCCAGGTGATCCAGCAGTTCTAGTCACCAGCGCTTCCTCCATCACAGGCTCCATCAGCTTAGCTTCGGCCATTAAAAAGATCTGTTTTGTCCCCCCAAGTAGCTGACACATGCTTCAAATTGTTGTTTTATACAACGATTTAACTACATTTTAACAACAATATATATTGTGTATACTATATTATTGTTGCTGAAAGCAGTGCATCAGCAACATTTTCTCTGGGGAACTGGCTTTGTTTACTGATGTGGAGTCCTGTTAAAAACTAGTACAATAAAATAACTTCTCCTCCATATTTCATCTTCCATATGGAAACAAAGGAGCTCGATTGTGAAAAGGCTCCCCGTCAAGCTCTGTGGTGTTTTTCATCACAAGAACAAGCTGGGCTGGTGACTCTGACACCAGAACACACAACGTTCAAGGGTACCCACTGCATGCTGGGATACACTACACCCTGAATATGCTGAGTAGCATTATGTAGATTCGGTTGGATGGCCAGATGGATACACGGCTGCTGCACAGAGTCGAAATCAAACCTATTGGTTACTAGGACAACTGTCAAAACCTATGACATTAAATTCAGTCTACAATGAAATAAACACCAATAAGTGATAATGGCATTGTTGACGCACCCTGTGGATTGACAATGAAATAAACACCAATACCATTATCACATAAATAGTCTCATTACAGTAGCAGAGGCGTTGACCCTGGTTGCATGCTTGAACACCACTCTTCTTCATTTCCACATGTAAAAAGGCTTGTGTGCACAAGTTTACAGACAATCAGTGTTATGTACATTATACATATTTTACATGAGCACCACCACAACCCTTTCAAAAACATGACCTACAAAATACAGTTAAGAGTTTAGATGCTCTGTATATTACTATTACAGCTATGTTCCCTCTTGCTGAACCATTGTTCTTTGTATAATCCTCCTAGGGAATTGTTTGGGAAACTTTCTGCAGAGTGGGAGGATTGCTACAGACAGCTTTATGCTTGCTATATGTGAGATCAGATGGCATCTAAACTCAATTACAATTGATGAAGATGAATCTTCGATCACATCCTGCATTTAATAGCTCGGCCAGCAAGGACATCTGGTGTGTGTGTTAGTGTGTATGTTAGTGTGTGTGTGTGTGTGTGTCTGAGACCTGTCGTTTCCATTCAGTCTTTGTTTCTTCTATTCCCTTCCACCGAGCAGATAAAAGCAGAAGTTTATACAACTGTGTGCTTTATGAGCTTTATTGGTCAATGTGAAACGAATATGCAAGTCCTTTCAGCACCTGCGTCCAGTAAAACTGAAATCAATGACAAGTGACTGGCAGAGCTTTAGAAAGTGGTAGAAAAGATGGATGAGTGAAGCGCAAGGATCGATAACATTGATTTAGTTTGCCCACACATACCAACATTTAAAAAAGCAAATTTTTGAAGCAAAACCAATTAACTTCACGCAAATGTATGCAGATATTGGAACGCAAATACTGTAAATCAAGACTAAACCTCTCAAGGCACAAAATTTGTTTTTTTAAGCATGCTCTGTCTGCTGCCGAAGCAGCCTATTTGTATTGTTAAATCAGTAACAATAGACAAAAGTCCTAGATTTCTTTTTGACACTGTAGCCAAACTTCGTCAAAGACAACCATCTGTTAGCTGCTCGCCCTTTACAGCTCACGATTTTGTAGATTTATTTCTGCAGAAAATAATGAGATTAGATGCAAAATTTGTTCCTAATTTCAAGCTACTTCTGTAAAATTGGTAGTACAATATTCATCTGTTGAATCCCTGTTAGTCTCTGCTCTTACAGATTTTTAGACTATCTCTCTTGAAACATTTTCTAACCTGGTTTTGTCACTTACAACTGACATTTGTCCCCATTAGCTGTGGCTAAACCACTATTTAAGAAACCAAGTCTGGATCAATGGCATTTAAATCACTATCAGCCAGTCCCTTAACTAAAAAAAATACTAGAAAGAGTTTTGTCTTAGTTTCTTCCATATTTAACAACAATCTTTTGAACCTTTTCAATCTGCTGTCAGGGTCTGTCACTCTTTTGAAACTACCCTAACCAAAGTGGCAATTGATCTTCTGCTTACAATGGATTCAGATTCCACCTCAGGGCTTCTATTATTGGCTCTCCGTATGGCTTTTGACACCACTGATCATTGTGAACTCCTAGACCGACTGGAAAATCAATTTTTTTCCGTCTCTGGCCTGGCTCTCATGTGGTCTTACTGATCTGAAACTATTATATAACTATTATCATAAACACAGTCTGTTTCCTATAATAATACTACAAAATAGGGCTGAACAATTAATTGCATTTGCGATATTATCGTGATGTGATATAACGAGATTTTCTAATCGCAAAGGCTGCGATTCCGCTAGTGCAAAATACTATAAAATACTAACGTGACCCATATTACTATCCTGTGTACCACCGGTATTATGTCAAAGTGTTGGGTTTAGCTTGCAAGAAATGATGTAACTGTGCAAAGCAAATGTGGAGTGATGTGTTTATACTAGCATATAATGATGCAACGCAGGGGCAGCCAGCTAACGTAACATAAACACGGATCGCTGTTTGCTTGGTGACGTTCAATTTAGATTCATTGTCATTTTACTGATACTTAGTTACACTGCTTCCACCTCTCAGTGGCTGTATTTACACTTGTGTGACCCACATAATAAAGAATAATGCAACATAACGGCACAGGACAACAACACAGTGGAAGACCCATTCACTACAGTAATGTACTTTGGTGTAACTGTTATAAAGTGTTGCAACAATCTCATTTATAATATTCAGTCTAACTCACTAACTTTTGTTATTATCCAATCACAATGCTGAGCCTCTGGTGAAAGATACTAGTTATTTGAGAAGTAGGGCAGGGGAGCTTACGCCGATGTGTCAGCCATGTGTCGGCTATGTTCACTCGGTGCAACGTTATCATGTGACCAGCATTGATTAGTTCAACGTCAAGCTGATAAAAACACTAACGTTAAAGTTTGGGTTTACCTGAGTTTCCAGCACTTTTTTATCCATATCGAAAAACTTCACCGCTAGTGGCTGCTGAAAACTACCTCTTTAATATTCAAAAATACTGTCAATTGCAGCTGCACCTCTATTCACACTCTGTCTGAAAAGCTAATTTCAGCTCCTGTCTCTTTAAGGCCCCCCCTCCGAAAAGGTCTGGATGGCTACCCGAGAGGACACTTTTATCACATTTTATCTATAGGGGCATCCAAGTACTTTTGCTGCATGTTTTCGAACATGGTGACTTCCTGTCACAAATTAAAAGCCCTGTAGAGCTTCAGTGGACAGAATGTCTTCATTTTCTAGTGTTATTAACCATTTGCAAGACCTTTTAATTCATTTACAGAACATTTAGTGACACTGATGTAATGTAGGTATTCTAATCTTGGCACTCACATGTTACTACAAAATACAGTTTGGCTTGGATGACTGAAATTGGACAATAACACTTATAACAACAATAACACAGATGAGTAATCCAGAAGTGCTGAATTTGTTAAATTAAAGTGATGGAAATGTAAATTATGCTTACTTGGCATACACATTATATAAATAGGTAGTACTGTAATGAAAACAGCCTGATGTCTCAAACCTCTAATCCATTTACCCAACCTTTATAGGATATAAAATGTTTATTTCCCTCTATAATAATTAAAATATTATGTGGTCAGTTGTGTTTGTCGTCTCATATCTGAGTAAGCCACAGCATATGAAAAGAAGCACTTGTCTTACCTGTAATAAGAAATCAAGGAGAGCCAGTCTCCCCCACTCTGAGTGGTGAACTCCCACACATGGCGCTGACCTCAGGTCTGCTTCACTTCCACAGTGGACCTGCAGCAGTTTCTGGTACTGAACCCAGCTGAGTGGTACTGAGTTCTGGTCGTTGTCTCCATCAGGGAGGTGCTGGATATCTGGATCCCACCAAACTACAGGTCTGGGTGTGCCGCTGGTGTATCTATATGGTAAAATCTCACTGTGGAAAGTCCTCAGCACCGCAGGGAGACTTCTGTTGAGTCCCAGAACCCTGTCCAGGTGGAAGGCAAACACTTCAAACCAGTCATCAGTGCGTTTGATCAGGGAGCAGTACCCCAGCTGGCAGCTTTCACTGTGGGTTTCTGGATGTCTGTATTTGGGTCCATGCTGAGGGGAATCTCTCTCTGGTGATGGCTTCTGTGATGGAAATATACAGTTATATAATGCTTTCCATTTAGTTTTAATTTATAAAACCAATTTTGTATTTGTCACCACGCCATGAATATGTTGTTGAAAAGGCTTCACTTATGATAATGTGAATGTATGTAAAACAATCAAATAATGTGTTTTTAGCAATCACAGGTCTGCCCTCAACCTTCTACACAGATGGAAGGGGGGTTTCAGAGTTTTAATATGTAATCTGGAAAACTCATGGGATCTACTTAATGGCTCCCACCCTGAAAAGACCTTACCAAGGTGTTTTTGAGTTATACCTCTTTAACTACATACTCAAACACATTCTACACAGTTTTATATTTTGGATGTATTTTTCTTTGTTTCCAATAATGTCTGCACAGTGTGAAAATCAATTAGCAGACCTATGGCACATGTGGCTTGAATTATATAAACCAACACCTTCATCTTCATGTCTGCGTACATTTTTAAAATCAGTCTTAGGGCTGAAATGACTTATTGAGTTATTCGAATAATCTGATTACTAAAAAGCATCGACACAAATTCATTGCATTGATGCTTCGTTTAATCCATTCAAGTGTCCAAAGTATGGGATTATTTCAAGCTAAAAGAAAATAACAACTCTGTATTGTTACAGTCTGTCCACTGTAAAAAGAAACTAACGTAGCCTACTGCAACAGCACGGCGGAAATGCTTTATTTGATCAGAACGAGGGAGATGACGAGTGCTTGGACCAAGAGCTGTGCTGATTCCCTTGTGAGGAACAACTGGTTTCTGCGGATGTTATAGAGAGCGCTCTCGTGCTGTGAGTCCAGACAGTTGTGGCGATGTAGCTGGTAGAGTTTTATAATATAAATATTTAAAAACAAGGAGCAAAACTTGCTCTGTTTAAGACTGTGAGCTGCACTTTATCTGAGGTGCTGAAGATTTCTGCCTGATGAGTAGTTTCAGTTTCATTCTAACATACAGTCCCAATCTGTGTCGGTTTAATAAATGATAAGGTTAGTCTCTTAATATTATGACTTTTTTTCTGGAAATGTTAGAGAACACAGAGATGTGGGACAGATTTTGAATGTGCAGAAACTTTTGAACATGAGCAGAAACCTGCTGACACAGAGGAACTATTAAAGTCCAGGAGTTTAAAACGGAATTAAAATTAACAAATTTATCATTGAGGTGAAAAGGTGCCACAATCATATTTAAAGAGGTTACTCCCACAAACGAAACAGAAAAGAGGAGGGAAGATTAAATCATGACTCAGCAGGGATGATATTACATGAGAAAAGTTGATCTAAAGCAGCACAGAATGCCTGAGAGCCTTACTGCATTACATTCTCTTATAGTTTTATATTCTGAATTGTTACTTGCTGCCTGAATTTTGTGTTTCCCTTTACATAAATAAAAATTCTTTAACAGTATTAAAATCTCGTCTGGATCTCATACACCCACTATCGTGTCTCATCTTGTGAGCTGTGTCTCGTCACACCATTTCCCCTATTTCCCCTATTAACTTATATGGATACAATTGAAGTCAGAGAGAGTAGAGTCTGTGCATCTGCCTTTTCATTTTTTCCTGTGAGACCGATAATTCCTGAGCGTCGGCTTTGATATGAGTTTTTTCCCCATATATACAATAATTTATTTTATATTATTTTCAATGTCCAAAAGACACCATACTCATATTTTGGGTTATTCAATAATACATTACATACAATGAATAAATAATATCGTGCATTTAGCCAATAGAAATGACTCCTGTGCCACTGAGCAGGTCACAGCACACACTAAATACAGAAAGTAGGTTGGTATTTATGTGCAGGTGTTTGTTAACAGTGTTGGGCAAGTTACTTGCAAATTGTAATACATTATAGACTACTAGTTACTGTCATTTGAGAGTAATTGGTTATATTACAATATTACTGAATTGTAATGCTTCACATTACATCACATACTTTTGAGTTACTTTCACTGCTATAGCCTAACGGGCGCATTATTCTGATAGTAAGTTGTCTGCGGATCAGGTGGGTCTTTGTCATAAAAATAAACCTTCTCACCATTAAGAAATACGCTGTGCGCATTTACGCAAGAGGTACAGCAGCATAACGTCATTGATCATTTGAATCTCCCAACACTCTGTCAGGATCTGTCAGGAAGAACTGACAGCAGCCTCTCTGATCATGAAAGTAATTTGTTAAAGCACAAAGACACAGCCTATAGAAATCTATTTACGCACGATCCGTCAGGGGAGCTACCATCTTGTCAAGAGGAGCCAAGCTCTTCTTTAGTTTGCAATCTCGATCAGCAGATTCCCACAACATGAAATAATGTTACTCATTTACTCATGATTTAGTTTTTCTGGTGCCAAAATGTTTCTTGGTGAATTATTAAAAAACAAAACTAAACTAACTAACTTTGCGTTAAAATGTGTTGTAATGCTCGTTACTGAGATTGTAACGGGTATAATGTTATTGATTTTTTTAAGTAATGCGTTATATTACTGCGTTACAGGAAAAAGGAATACATTACTGTAATTGCCTTAATTACTTACCCCCAACACTGTTTGTTAAACAGACAACAGGCTACAGAGAGGAAATACTGCTGCAATGACAGTGATAACTGTGTGCCTTTTTTAGTGTTAGCACTAGAGCCCGAACGATATGGGTTTTTGGGGGCCGATGCCAATATTAAAGTGAAAAAAAGCCGATTTGTGAGCCGATTTTTAGATTAGAGAATGATTTGGTTAGTAGACCCCTTTACTGTATAAACTACACTTAGAACAGGCCGCTATTGAAAACTGGTATGTATGTGGGCTATAAAACCTTTTCCTAAATGGATTATGTTAATAAAATCGATTACAAAAAATCTCTCAATCTCTCAGAGAGAGTCAGAGAGAATAAGCATGTGTGTTTCACATAATCTGCCATAATTTCAATGTAGCACATTCACATGTAGTTCATCCCTTTACCAGCACTCTTTAATTCTAACCAAAGCTAAGTGAAACCATTTAACCACAATCGGTATAAATCATGCCGTCTAGGATACAGTGAGCTGCTGTTGAATGCATCTAAAGGACTAAAGGAGTGTCTACAAAGAGGACCTGCAACTAACGTTATAACTACAACCAGAGCCTAACAGCGTTTCACATCTGCAACGTCACAAATAGAGGAGCTACAAGAAGCCGTGTTAGATTTTTGTTCAGCTCACGTTTCTTTACATGTCCGCTCTGGTTTAATCATTTCAGACTCACAGACTATAACTGCAGACAGGCGGCTATGCCGATTAAATGCAATTAGCTCATATTGGTCGGGCTCTAGTTAGCACAGTATGCAGACACAAACTCCAACAAAAGTCTCTACAGCTTTTCAACACACCCACTGAGGCTGAGGGATAAATAGAAAAAACACATCTACATTGCGTAACATTTCATATGATCTCTAACTTTATTCTTAAAAATTGTCAAACTGTGTACCTGCTGGTGTGCAGGAGGATCCAGCGCCACTTGGAGCACCTGTCCATGTGCAGGCACCCGGGCCTTACTGATCACCTCACCCCCAGCAAGGAGCTCCAACTTCTGGATGTCATCGTCGTTGAGCCAGGGAAGAGGCCAGAGGTCTGGACTAATCCTGATCCTCCTGTGGTCACTGTCTGGGAAGTTCTGCTCTGTAAAGCTCCGACACCAGCTGCTGTCATCATTCTTTAAGGCTGCATTCGGTTTGGACAAAGCTTTTCTACGGTCCAACAACTCAGGATTCTTCTTCGCTTCAGAGGGATCCTCTGAGAGATTATAGTGTTTTTTGACATCCCTGGAGGGCTTTTTCATAGCCTGCTGCTCCTTACTGACTTTGTCAGATTTCCCAGAGTGCTGTCTGTGTTTTTCCAAAGCCTGGTGATGTTCAGCTAGCTTAGCACTTCTATGGCTGCCATGTATTTGTTTGTCTGCATTCCTGTTTGTGTGTCTATCCTCCAATCTGCCTGCCTGTCTGTCTGCAGCTCGTCTGTCACTTATTAGGGTATCTGCTGGAGCAGGGATGTGTGCTGCTGTGGATTTGCTCCTTTCAAGATGAATGTATGAGTGTGCACTGTGTTTTACCACAGCACTGTGGTTGCTTGGTTTAATTCTATGCTTTGGCCCTGTGTTGTTGACTGTAAACTCTGGGAAATGGGGATGGTGATGACTGGTTAGATGCTGGATGGCGCCTGCAATCTCTTTTCTTTTGGAGGCAATGCCTTTGCTTTTGTGTGTTTTTCTCCGTAAGTCTGCATGACTTCTCGCTTTGATGCTGTTTCTGTCATCGCCAGCAGCGTCCCTGAAAGGTTTAAGTGGCACTGAGTGTTTGTCTTTTTGAGTGCTGGATTTCCGGGCCCCACTGTGGATGTGAGTGAGTGGCAGCTGAAAGGCAGCGGCCGGAGGGGGCTCCATGACCCTGGGCCTGGAACTGAACTCTCGGGCGGAGCTCAGGGCTCGGGACCACCGCCGGTCACTGTCAGCGGATGGCAAAGGAAGGGGGAGAGTGATCGTCATCACAGAGATCGTGAGGAAGAGGAGGAGGACGGGGGAGAGGAGAAGTAGCCATTTTTGACCACAGCAGAGTTTTGACCACACTTTCCAGGCCTGGAAGAAAAAACAGACAAAAAGGAAAAAGACAGAAACATAAGTGACCAACAGAATCATGATTATAAAGTCTACCATAAAGTGGTGCCATAAATTGCAAAGATAGCATTTTCACTCAACAGAACAGAGAGCTAGAATTCCTGTGGGGTTAACCAAAGGCTGCACTGAGATCTCTTGGCTCCAGGCATGTGGAAAGCAAATGTGTTCATGATTCACACTCTGTGAGGGGAAGGGAGTTGAAAAAACAAACTGTGCTGTGGCACGTAATTCTGTTCTGTCATGTAACAATAGTGATGTGTGACCTTTGTGTGTATATTACTCAAAATGGAAATGAGAGAGAAAAGCGGGAATCTGGTGACAAAGACAGAGAACAGCTAAAACACCCTGTTTATGCTGCACAAATCTGAATATGCTAGTGGCATAATATAAAGCTTGTGTCAGCCGGCTCTGTGTTTCCAGTAGCTTTCAGCAGAATTGGACTTATTCAGCTGAGACCAATACGATTGTGGCGTGCTCATAATTCAGTGCTGCCTTCTGCACGCAATGCACAGCAAGGGGAAAAGCCATATTTCACACAATATGCTGTCACTGCCCCAATATGGCTTACTGTGTATTCACTGAAGGCTCTATAAAAGTGAATTTGCTGTAAGAATTCAAAGTGCTGGCTCTTTATTTACTGTGGAGTCAGGCTGTGTAAAACATATCATGCCCTCTTTCCATTTGATGCCTTTAAACAGAGGCAGCAAAATGTAGCTTTTCAACTGACATCCAAATAATAAAACCAAAATAAAGCCTTCAAAAGATTTATTGTTGAGTATTCCATGTTTGGAGAAGCCCCTATAGAAACATTTACTCTATGTGACAGCAACCATCTGAACAGAACCTAGAAATAAAATTGTCTGAGGAAGCCTGGCAGTTCCCCTACAGACAGGGTGGCCAGTCAGAGAAAAGATAAACAGTAATAGGGGAGGCATAGACCACCTATCCCAATAACGCAGCTTTCTTTCATTCCCAAAAACTGGAATCATGCCCAAGCAAGAGCAACTAAAACCTTAACCAAACAGTGTAAGCTCTATTTGAATGCCCCAGTTTTTCTCCTCACCTATAAGTAAAGCTATAGGTGAAAGGCAGACGTTTTTTTCATTTCTTAACAGGGTGACCCAGATAACTGCTGCCTCTCCACTCTGCCCCTGACTGCTCTCTCCCTCTCTATCCCCCCCCCCCCCATTTAGGTGAACGCAGAGTGAAGGAATGTTTCAGACCCTTGAGACGTCTTCCCCATTTTACAGCCGTTAACAACATTCCCAGATCCCTCCACCTGTAAAAGGATCCCATTATTCTTCCCCTGGACAGGAATGCTCTGAACCAGGCTAGTACTGAGAGCCTGACATATTATACACACTTATACATAGACACTACTGTCCCAGTGTGAGACTCAGGGTATGTTCCATACACCTCTTGGATTTAAAAATTTAGTTTAGTAATGCAGTACTGATGCAAGATTGCACAAAGTATATGGGTTTCTACTATGCAATCTACAGTATTTTACTCAAGTCAAACTTTGATTATATTGCACTGTTGGGATCTCACCACATAAGTGAAAAAAGAGAGGCCTACATGTAAAGCCTGAACAACTGCGTGTGAAGCCAATGACTGCACTTCATCAGTTGAAAGACCAGTACCACGACTGTCGAATCTAAGTCTGCCTTCCGGGACAGTTATTGTGTCTTGCCACGGCAGTTAGGATCTTCTGTACTTTGTTTTGTGTGCCTTTCCCTCTATCACTCAATTTTGCTAACCTCCACACACACCTCAGCATACTGATAGCATAATGATAGCATAACTCAGCTGTGCTCCGCACCATCTCGTGGTTAGGGACAGGTAAACTACATCCTCCATTTTGCTCCTTATTCCTTTGTTGGGTTTTGTGGTCCTGCCTGCCATCTTGAATTCTTGCATGATGTATTCACCCTTGTGGCCACATTTGCCATCTTGCTTTTTTTTCTCTCTCTCAGCTCTCCAGTCCTCTCACACTCACCTACACACACATTTGTGTATACGTGTTGTAATTGGTTTTAATGGTCAGTGCTCGACTAGTTTGATTAAATAATTCAACAACCCCTTTTTAAAACTGGATCCATGGTTGGGTTATTGGTCGCTGATTCTGAGAGGTGCCCCATAACTATTAACTTTTTAATAATTTCATTGATATTCATCAACATATTTAATATTTGCTAATAACCACACTTGTCCTACCAGATTCCCAACAGCACATTTCATACACAGGACAACAGAATGGGCTCTACGTAATGTGACAATACAATACAGTGCAAGTGCAGAAGATGAATATGCATATCAACAGGCGTTAGTACAATTATACAAGAATCATTGCAGAACATACCTATGCCAAAATATACAAAACACACACACACAAAAGAAAAAAGTGTTCAGTAGGAGCCACTATCAGGACCTCAGGGAGGGCGTTCCATCTACTTGGGCCATAGATAGTTGGGGCATAGATACAGACGTAACACGATGAATACTAATCCGTCCACAATTGCTCAAAGGTGCTACATGGGGCAATTTATTGTCAGTGAATCATTACTGCATTTAGTGTGAGGAAAATCACACTAAATGAATGCAATCATTGCAGAGAGGATTGGCAGCCTCCACTGAACTCAAAATGCCTTTTCTATTTCACACCACTGAGTTGGATTGCTCAGCAAGTCTGCAAGATTGCCTCAGTCCAGTGGCATGAGGGACAAGTGAACAATATTTTTTATACATACATATTGTAACAACATACTGCAAAGACGATTATAAAAGCTACATATAGCACATTTAAACATTTGCATGCATTTGGAGTTGTGTTCCTGTCCAGTTGATGGACAATGTCCAATGTAATACTCCTTTTAGCTCTGTTTTGGTCTCCATCAACACTTGAGGGAAATATCTTATTCTTAAGCTGCTAAATGCTCCACTATGTTCACCAGCCAGTTGTCAACTTCGTCTGTCTGCTGCTGTGCAGGTAGTGTACAGTGGGTTAATTGAGCTTTTTAACTGAAAACCTGCTGCTGCTGGAAATGAGGTTGATGAGAGTGGTGACACGACGGACTATAAAACTAAAACAATGAGCTGAAAGATGCTAAAAATGTTCCCTAGTGTTGAAGTGCAGAGCTAGGTGATAATTTTCTGGGCAAGCTTTTTCACCTTTCTCATATGTTTAATTGTAAATATAAAAATATTGGTTAGTGCAGCTTTAATTTTAACTCTACAGATCTCAGTAATAACAACATTATAGTCACCAGTTTGAGTGCTGAGATCTGGGATTGTGGCAACATCTCTAAAAAGAGTCAGAAGGGGCGAGCACAGGACGAGCAGTAAGACCATCAGTCAGATTTTAAGTGGTGCTAATTAGCAGAGTTTCAGGAGCGGGACCACACATCAACCACGTCATCGCCAGCATTTCCATAAATACCCACACGTCCTAACTCCTCCCCTTCGCTCTCGTATCCTGACCCCCCCCCCCCCCCCCCCCCCCCCCCCCCCCCCCCCCCCCATTCTGTGTCCTGCCTCCTGATCTTCCTCTCCATAGGGTTATAAGGGGGTCCGCTGTCCCCGGGTGCTACGGCGGATTTCCCTATCATAGCTTCTCCACAACGCTTTCGAATGTCTCTTCGGCAACCGCAAGCCTCGTACATCTTCTGTTTCCATCATCAATAAATCATTTAATCATACCTGTTGATTGTGTGGTCCTTGCTAGAGAAACAAGCCTCCAGGTTAACTTAGCTGGAAGAGAAAATGAGGATGAACAGTATAATTACTACCCAAAGTGGCCGTTTTAAAAATCAATCCTCACTTTCGATTTTAACTCCAAATAAAGTAGTTTAGAAAATCTGGCTAAACTGTTGGCTTGTTTACAACCTGTCTGATCATCTGACTGCTGCTTCTTGCTCTGCTGTCATTGTATTCCCAGATCTCAGGACTATCTTTGGTGCAACACCTCTTTGTTGATGTACAGTCACATGAGGCTCTTTGCTCACAGCTCCGATTCTCACTAAGATTCAGCATGTGTTTTAATTATTGCAAAAGCAATAAGTCACTGCATATTAATGTGTTAATGCTTCACTCTTGCTTACCCATCTCCCTCTTTGTTAGTACATGTTTTGGCTGACCATAGATAATTACCGTCCAAGCATGTACAGCTTAGTGTAACTTAGTGTGAATGTGTCGAGGTGAGAGTGTGTTGTCGGCACTGTGTCGCTTTCAACACCTCTCTAGAGCAAACACACACAGCCCGGCCACGGCAAAGGTCAACAGAGAGAGACGTGAACGCAGCTGAAGACACACTCACATAAGAAATCACACTGTCTGTTTCACGTGATGAGGTTGTCTGTATTCTTGTGTTTTGATTACGCTGTCATGCACTTTGACCTGCAGAATAAACAGGAAAACACTGTGAAACCACATCATATAAGCACCTGTTTCACACGGTGCGGAAAGAGGAGATTTGTGGGTAAATGCACAGAGACACAGACACACAAACACACACATAAGGATCACATTTCTTTTAAAGACACAAAGTTACAGAGTTATTGTAACATTTTCTCTATTCTTTCAAAAAGAAAAATGACACTATTACTGGCAAGCTAAAGATATTTTCCACTTGTTATCTCTCCAAGCTCTGGTTCTTTCTGACAGGTTATTTGTGTCTTTGTTCCTCACTGCGCTGCTCTGACAACAGCCGATGGCCAACAGCTCCCCCCTCCATACACAAATAAATACTATAAATATATCTATAATAACCACATCTTCCCTGAATAACCTCCTGCCTGTTCCGACAGGCCAGGTGACTATCTGACAGCTCCCTAGCTCTTCTTCTTCTTCACTTTCTCTTTTAATATCACTCCTTTTCCTCTCTCCCAGCTGAGGGCTTCAGGGGAGGTATGCAGCATGAGGTCGAGACACGCAACAGGTGTTGCAGCCAGCCAGCTAGCCTCAGGAGAGGACGGAGGCAGAAAACTGTCTCATTACACCGTCTCATCTCTGAGACCTTTAATCAGTGGCGCAAGAAGTATTCAGATCCTTTCCTTAAGTACACATAATAAAGTAAAAGTAGTCTGCAGAAAAATGTCCCCTGTGACTGTTACTATATTATTATATCATTAGATTATCATTACTCATGCGGCAGAAGCAGAATTTTACTGTTGTAGTTGGTTGAGCTGGAGTTTTTTGCTATTTTAAGTAGGACTGCTGATTATTTTCTTGAGTAATCAATTCAATTGATTGTTTGGTTTGAAAATAATGACGTTTTCACAATGTTTGTTTTGTTTAACAAATCCTCACATTGATTTGGAACAAATTTGTTTTCAAATTGTCATTTATTTTCTGTCAGTAAACGAATCAATGAATCATTTAATCCTTTCAGCTCTACTTGTGTATGTTGTTAGTCAGCTTTATTTAAAGCAACATATTTTATAGGATATTCATGTGTTTTGTATGTAAAAATCTTAATCTGTAAAGTAACTAATAACTAAAGATGTCAAATAAATGTAGTGCAGTAAAAATTTTACTTTAGTAAATGTACTTAATTACATTCCTCCATTGTCTGTTTAAAGAGAAGGACAAACAATCGTAGGAGAAATCCCATAATAGAGAAGCATGTTGACAAAAGTGATTCTGCTCAGTCCAACACAGACAGAAAATCAGCATAATGATCCTGTAAGAGGGAATTTTAAGGTGCTAAAACATACCAGATGGAGATCTTAACATCAACAACTGGAAACCAGCCATCAGGCTTGGAGTACATCATAGCTGACCATCTGTGCAGTATTTGGCGTTACAAAGCTAAAACAAAGATACTTAATGCTTTACTAACAAGATGGGGGACTCAATATGTACTTCCAAACTTTTCAAAATAGAACAAGTCATACATAATTTGCAGTCAGATAAAATTTTTGCCATACCATACACATGCAAAACAGGCTCTCCTAAACACCTACATTTAGCAAAATCTAAAAGGCCTTGATGCCTTATAAAACCTTCAATCAAAAAAAATGTAGTAGGATGTATTTAATGTCAGCGATATTAACTTGAGTCTTTGTTGAGAAACTGAGAAAAAGCCTACACGTTTGCCAACTTGCCTTTTGCTGAGAACTGTTAAGCCAACCACCTACAGATTTGTTTCATTTTTGAATCAACTACAAACCACACTAATGATGTCTCGAAGTAGCATCCAAACAACCCACAGTCTTTGATTTCCTTCCTTTGGTCGTTACTATTTTCATTCACACGCACAGTTTAGAGAGTGACCCTTGCCTAGACATTAACAAAGAAGAGCTGATTGCCATTCATTATCACAACAATACAGTACAACCAACTATAAGTAGAAGGTGGTGGTTGTGAGTTCATAAATATCTTAATGGCTGCATAATAAAGACAAAAGAGCATAGATTACATTTTCTGATTATGGAGATACATCAGATTTGACTGAATATTACTTATTATTTGTGCACAATACTTTTTAATTAAAGTAGTACAAAACAAAGGAGTGGCTTAACAGATTTTTGACCTGATGATGGCGCTAGATGAAAGGTCAAGGGATCAAAGCTTAAAAAAATCATCCTCAGGGTGACATGAATGTTGTTGTTGAGTTATTTCAATAAAAAACAAAAATGTCAACCTCGTGATTTCTCTAGAGGAAAAGTCAGGGGATAACCAAAATTATTAGGATTCATCCTCTGGGGACCTTGGATGTCTGCACAACATTTTAAGGCAATCTACCAAACAGTTGTTGAGATATTTCAGTCTGGACTAATGCGGTGTCCATCCCTAGTACCACTCTGCTGGCATAGCTAAAAATAGTCACAGACAATATAAGATAATAATTCAGTCATAAACACTACTGTAGGTCATAGAGCTCTTCATTATCTGTGATGGTCAATACATCAAACAACAAATCAAGTTAACAAATCATTTCTGATTGTGCAGAACTCTTGGCCAGTGAGCAAGTTGCAGGCAGCATGACTTTACAGGATTTTACAGTGGTAGTCTACTTAGTAATATTGTATTGAAAAATGTGTGATTTCTGTTTAGGTTGTATGGATGCTTTAATAGTGTTTTACTTCTTCATTCTTCATAGATAAACTGTCTAGAAATCCAAGTTCCATTCCAACACTGACTACTCAAGGTCAGGACACTTTTAAAATGTATGTATTGTATTGTTCAATACATTTAAATCAAAGTGTTTAAGAATCTATTCTGTAACTCTAAACATCTATATAGAAAAAAATCTGAGGGCAGAAACAAAAAAGCAAAGATGGTATGCTGTTTACTGATGAGTAAAAACATATTAGAAAGGGGGTTTAACACCATATGAATGATAAAAAGCTGATATGAGGACATCAGGGAGCTGTGAGCTGAATACACACTGTAGTTAGAATCCGCCGGTAGTCACAATTTGTGTAATAGAGCCATCAAAGCTGGAATTATGTTTGAAATTTATGAGGTCAGAAGGTCTCTGTCGGCGCTAGCTTCAATTATTAGCACGCACGCACATGAATACACACACGGCATTCGCTCACTAACACATACACACAGATACACATACACAATCCCTGCTTGAGCAAAGAATATCTCTTCAACTGGATCAAAGAGGATTCACAGACTCAGAGAATAATCAGTTAACAGAGTTTGGCTTAATTTAATCTGAGAGACACTCAGTCCCATGAGAGAGAGAGACATCATGCATGTGTTAATGGGCATCATCCATTCACTAATAGGGATGCTCCAACATGGAGGATCCAGTGTCTGTGCGTATATGCATGTGTGCAAGCTTATCCATGTGTGGAACAGAGACAAAGACAGAGACAAACATTCAGTCAATCAGAAGGAGACAGACGTGTGCACAGATAGAGCCCAGCCACACCAGCATTTATAACACATTATCAACTGAAATAAGTCCATTTCAAGGGAATTGTCCAATTTAGTGGATTTGCTCACAGAGACTAAACAAATTTACAGTGTTAAAAAGTGAAACTACGACATGCAGAGTCGTGTCATTGACCGAACTGTAAAGTTTCTTGACAGTGCTGACCTTTAAAGAAAGGGAGAGAACTGGAATCCTAAATAAAGGAAGCAATCTTTTCTTATTCTACCGTCAAATTTTATATAGCCCTGCTTTGCTGAATAAGAAGAAACGCCAACAGAACTTTTCTCTTTGTACCTATTAGCTTGAAAAAAACCTCGGGGGGTCTCTGCACAACCTGCATGTAATCATCATGAATTTCACTCTGCCACATCCTGACGTGACCTAGCACCACATCTAAGGGCTCGATTTTTGAGTTGGTGAGGGTTACTTAAAGTTATATCCTTGACTGCGCCCCAGTTAGAGGAATCGGTTTTATTCTGACTCTCTTTCGAGCCACCTGAAGACAGCAGGTCTCTTTTTGCAGTCTCAAACTGAATAAATGTCGTACGATGTCAAGCCTCTGTTGTGCACAGCAGATTCACAGGTTACATTTTGTTCAACCAGCAAATGTGTGCACATCAAACTTTTTGATTAATTATTCCAGTTTCTACAGCAAATCAACCGGCATGTTGGAGGCAAATCAATTCAAACTTTTTTCAGCAAATAACTCCCTCAGGACCTAAATAAAAGGCAGTTAGCGCTAGCAAACATCTCCTCTTCAGACTGCGGCCTGGAAGCTGAGCAGGATGTTATTTGGCTGCTGTAAAGTTGGTTTGTTGTCATTCGTCCACATATCAAGTACACAAATGGACGAAATGCTGTTTCTCAAGGCCCATGGTGCTCAATACAAGATTACAATAATCAACTTGCGGGACAAGACACAAAACATATTACTACACTAGACGAGACAAAAAAGGAACAGATATATTAAGGAGTGAACGTGGTTTGGCTGGAGCATTGTAAAGTGCGTCGTTCAAAACGTATCTGACTCTATACCAATAACAGCAGCGTCAGAAATGAAAATAGCAGCAGCAGAGATCAGTAATAACACTGTAATAATGTAATAATGCTATGCAATGTTAGCTACATTTATATGAAGTAACATTAAATATCTGCATTAATCACTACCTACTACTTTGGATTGTAACAAATACTTTGCTTTAAAAGTACCAAATAGTCAAAAAGTGAGAAAAATACATCTTTATCCTATTCGTTTAACAATGGCATTAAGCCCACATAATGGTAATGAGGTACCTAGAAATTCCCACATTTGAGGTGATGCATCGCGATGCATCAAGGAATCGAATCAAATCGAATCATTGACCTGATAATCGTCATCGAATCGAATCGTGAGATCAGTGAAGATGCACACCGCTAATGGGTGCGCAAGTCATCTTCTTCTCTGGCATTTCAGTTTTATTTGATGGTGATAGTAGAGCGAGCGAAGAAAGGGGAGATAGAACGGATGACAAGCAGCGACGGCTGTCTGTGCTCGCGTGGACTTGGCTTACGGTGTGGTAGTGAATTGTTGAGACGGAGTTATTGTCAGCATGCAGCTTTAATATACATAAAAAAAACAAATGTTTGGAGTTGTAAGACTTTTATGGAGTTCTAAGGATGCACTGAAAATATAGCAGTATCTCCGCCATTGTCATGTTGTTATTCATGCCGTGTTATTAATGCTGTTTGTGAAACCAATGTGAGAAACACATTTTGAACAAGCACTGCACTGCACTAAAAAAACTCGCGCAGGAAGGCGTCACATCGGCCCCTGTGAAATAAACAATGTTGGAATTTAATGTTATAATCTCACTAATACATTCATTAATCCTTTTTCCTCCTGCAGGTTGTGGATGGAGCCTCTGCAGTGGACAGATGTAGATTTAGCCAGAGGCAGAATGCCATTATGCCAATATGTGTTCCTTCTAGCTGCCTCCTACTGAGAGCAACACGTTCCCCATGTTCAGAGGGGTGGTGATGGTGTGTAGACAAGATGCTTGCCTTTGGTGTGGGAGACCTGGGTTCAATTCCCACTGTGAGACATCCAAATGTTCTACATCTGTTTTACCAAAGTTATTATTATGAAAACTGTTCAGTAATCTTGTTCATATAAAGTTGTTGCGTGGGTTGTGTGGGTGGTGCTAGTGTGTCGTGTAATCGTCCCTGGACAAAACACAATTACAAATATGTTTACGAGTGCTAAGCCATCATTTAGTTGTACTGTTGAGCAAAGCAAGTTTGCAAGAATGTCTATTTTGAAAAGATTTATTTTTTTGGTAAAATTTTAACTTAAAACGGTATTGAGTAATTTTTTGTATCTGCACTTATGCTGTTGTCTGTTCAAGTTGAGAAATTTCAGTATTTTGTGAATTTTCCTTTATATCACCTTTTGTTACCATTATATTAAAGTAACAATATTGTCCACAATAATTGCAATATGACTTTTTCTCCAAGCCCTAGTATAAATACATGGTTTATTTTAAATGTTCAGTATTGTGTTTTGTATTTTTTTTAGAAAACAAATATTATTGCTGAAAAGAGACTGAAGAAAGCGTGGAAAAAGAGATAAGAGATGAGAAGAAAAAGAAGGGCATCTAACATCAAAGCAGATTCAGAGGGAAAGACAGAGTACAGTATGCGTGTGTGTGTCTCTCAGCTGTTAACACTAACCTGTCAGATGAGAGCGGACCTTAATGAAACCAGTCACATCCTCTCACTCGCTCTCTCACGCACACACACACAGAAGAGACGAGGAGAAAGGATGTAAAAAGATAAAAGAAGTACAACAGCAACGCCACAAAAGAAAACTGATGTACCAAGATGTAGAATGCAACTGCTCAATTCTTTCTCTGCTGTGTTTGAGTCTGGGGATGATGACAATACATTAAAGATGAAAAATAAACGAGTTGAGATAGAGATCCCCGTTTCTACAAAGAAAATAACAAGAGCACTGCAGCCAAAAGAAGAGGAGATGAGGATGAAAGACGCTTTATTTTAAAATGTCTGTATTTTCAATTTCATGTTAGAGGAGAAAGACATATTTGTGCCGTGGCTGGAGGGGAAGTCTTCTAGAGAAAAGTGAGGATGACAGATACTGGTAAGAAATCATTATTATTAAACCCATTAATCCATATTAGTGCTGCAACAATGTATTATGACTAATTTGTTGACTATTTTCATTTTTATCAATTAAGTTGAAATACTGAAAAATGGCCTTCATTTTTCCACAATGATTTAAAACAGAGGCAAGCAGAAAAGCTTCACATATGAGAAAGTGGAATTATATACATCAACATAATCTGGGGGCTTTGGCAGGATGTAAACAGGACATATAATATGTATATGAGTGAATGAGTTGGCTGTGGGCTACAACTTCAGCCATGATTTTTCAGCCTATATCTATTTACATTTCTGCACCATCTAATCAAAGTATGGCAAATTAGCTATAAGCAGTTTCTGTTCCAGAGCACGAAGGCTACGTTCAGACTGCAGGCCTTGATGCTCAATTCCGATTTTTTTTCCAGATCAGATTTTTTTGTTTGACAGTTGACATTATTGTTTAAATGTGGCCCATATCTGACTCCAGTGTGAACTGTCCGCGGCTTGAAAGTGACCCACACTCGCAGAAGAATAACACGACGTCACACGCTGTGCAGGCTACAGAATTAAACAAGGAGCAACAGAGGTTACCTCTGGTTATTGTCCTCTCATGGGTCACATTTCTCCCGAATTATGACAAGTGTTCACAACTTTCTGTTCTTTTCTTTACAGTTTCTGGCGCTGGACAGCGCAACTGCCCCACAACTCACTCATTCCCTCTATCTCTTTCCCCACTGTGTCCGCTCAGACAAATAGCATACTCATAACTCAGAAAACAAACAAAAAAATCGGATTTGGGTCACATTGTCCTGCAGTCTGAACGTAGCCAAAGTGACGTCTTCAGTTTGTTTCTTTTGTCCAACCCACAGTCCACAACCTACAGACTCTTCATTCACTGTCATAAATAGCAGCAATTCCTTACATTTAAGAAGATGAAACCAGCAAATGTTTAACATTTTTGCTTAAAGAAATGACTGTAACCTTTAATCGATTATCAAAATAACTGTTAATTAATTTTCTTTCGATCAAGAAATCGATTAATCAACTAATCGTTTCAGCTCTAGTTTAGATGTGACTGAGCTGTGATTCAAAAAACGATAACAAATTTTGACACAAATTGCTGCTCACGCCACATCTCTCCCTCCATGCCCCCCTTCAACTCTCCCGTGCTCCCGTGGGGAGGTGAACCTCACAGTTTGAAAATCTCTGTTTGAAATGTTTCAAGAACTGTGCACTTCTTTTGAGAAGTTAAGGCCAATTTATACTTCTGTGCCAAGTTCTATGCACAAGCCAACGCCATTGTGAGCATTTATACATTTAATCTATATTTTGATTTATAACCTCTTAAAAAACATGCTAGGAATGAACATCATTCAAAGGTAAGGCTGTAGTAAAGGTGCTAATATAACATAATGTGGGACTTATATTGTCCAATATGGTAGTGAATTGTTTAAACAGAGTTATAGTCATCACGCAGGTTCACTATATGTTAGAAACAAATGTGTTGTGTAGAGTGTAATGTTCTAAGTTCTAAGGAAGCGGTGAATATCTAGCAGTATCTCCACCATTGTCGTGTTGTTTCAGTGACATTAATGCTGTAGGTGAAAC
This sequence comes from Micropterus dolomieu, assembly GCF_021292245.1. Taxonomy (NCBI): domain Eukaryota; kingdom Metazoa; phylum Chordata; class Actinopteri; order Centrarchiformes; family Centrarchidae; genus Micropterus; species Micropterus dolomieu. Next base: position 30,919,759 of record NC_060152.1, on the reverse strand, counting down.
CAATGTGATATTTTGAACAAGCACTACAATACAAAGCGCAAGGAGGCGTCAGAACGGCCCCTGTGAATGGGCACTGCACTAGTTATATCAATGTATGAAAGGTACAAGAAAGTAAGGAAGTAAGAAATATTGTACTGGCCAGACGGTAAACATGCCTGAGGAAGATGAAAACATCAACAATTAGTGGAATAGCTGAAGTAATACGAACCAACATGAAATGAGCACACAAACACACACACAAACACACACACTCACACACACACACACACACACACACACACACACACAGGGGAATGAATGGTCACACCACTGGAAATGATGCATGTAGGCAGTTACAGGTGTGGACAAGTCAATGCATTGGCAAGCATTCAGTGTGAAAGCATATAGTATGAGCTCCACTCTCTTAGTGCTTCCAGATTTGTGCTCACTGATTATGTATTTCATTTATGTCCTGTGCATAACGTGGAGCTAATTAGCAGAGTTTCAGGAGCGGGACCACACATCAATCACGTCATTTCCAGAAATACCCACATGTCCCATCTCCTCGTCTTCGCCGATGCATTCTGCAACCCTCCCCCCTACCACTTTTTCTGTCCTTCCTCCTGATCTCCTTCTTCCTCTCCATTGGGTTATTCGATTCAATTCGATTAGGGTTGAGGCGTCTGTCTGGCTGACAGACATCACGATGTTGAGCCTGCATGGCGATTGTAAAACCCCCGCCCCCCCAGCAAAAAAAGAAAATCTCAAATGTTCACATTATTTCACCCTGTGGAAGCAGGTTTTAATGACCACGAACATTCTCATTATTTTTTTTAAATAGGACACACTCACACACACCTACACCTCAGGTAAACACCCCGGCTTGCCTCGCCTCTCCCCGTCTTTCTCTCCCCGTCTGCTCCATCAGCACCCATCGCCGATGGACGATGGCATTATCTATCGACCCAACCCTAGTATGTACCTTGGTTTTGGCTTCACAGCTCAGTATGTTTTCAAACAAAAAAACATTTTGATATTAAAAACATTTTGTCATTTATTTTGAAAAAGAGAAACATGTGGACTCATTGGCCACAATTCTTCCTGAAATAAATAACACGTTTTCCTCCTGAGCCATTTGGTACAGGAGGAACACATACTCATAAACTTTGACATTTTTTATCAATTAATTTAAGGCTGCTCTTTCATTTCTTTGTGGGAACATTTCTAAAAAAAATAAAATCCATCTGAATCACTTTCCACTGCCCTTGACTGTTTCCCATTTTCCAAAAGCCACCTCAGGATAAAATATGTATCGCAGGCAGCCACAAAACATCTCTTTCTGTTCAGAGTGCCAAACCAATCTCACCTTCAGATGAAAAAGCTTTGTTAAAAAGCTTTGTTGTGAGTGAACATACTTTTTATTTTCCTTTGGCAAAGGAAAAAGGACACAATGCTGTATGTGCCCCATCTCTGCGTGTAGAACGAATCCCAGACATCAGATCACAGCTCTGAAAGTAGAACCCTCGCTCCATATGGCTGCAATGGGACTGCACATGTGGTCAAGCCAGTTTTTCATTGCCCATTCTATTCCAAGAGGAAGGTGCAGCGTGAGAGGGAACATTTGCTAAGAGAAGTGGTAGCCAGAAGATAACGAAGGCTGACATTTTAAAATCATTCACTGACACACAAGAAACACACTAAATTTGGCCAAGCAGATGGCTGCTAGAACAGTGCCCCTCTCGGAGTTGTCCTCACAGCAGATTGAGTGGGAGGCAACACCAACCTTACACTGCACTGAAATCTCTCCTATTGTTCTCTGTCCAGTTGGTCTTCATTACCGTACAAAGACAACACCACAACACAGACAGCAGCAGCTCTTAAATTCTATACACACAGACACACAAACGCCAGAGGTTGTAAGACAGCAGGCATTTGCATCTTCCTATTGCTGCTATGTCTATAAACACATCAAATAAACATTAAGGCCAGCAGGATATGGGCAGTTTATTTCCCTAGCTTGATAAAATTACACTGTCAATTGGCTAAATGAACAATAAACACTTAGCTTCTACTAAAACTTTTTAAATGATTATAGAGCTTTAATGGTTATTTGGTGGTATAGCAAGCTTGACATTAGAACCAGTCCCTCCAGGATTTTGCGATGTCGCGACTGCAACTATTAACACATATTCAACAAATCCCTGTGAATTCAGCGCGACTTACAATTTTGACCAATCACCGCAACTTTTCCGCAAATTTCAGAATCAGAAGACTCAGAATCAGAAGGAGCTTTATTGCCAAGTAGTGTTTTACACATAAGAGGAATTTGCTTTGGTGATAAGGTGCTTCACATAGACAAACATACAGTTGACATAAATAAATGTTGAAATATATAAATATGGAATCGACAATGCAAGTTATATAAGAATAATGAAAAGAATAAAGAAAAATAATACAACTATTTGAGGAGAAAGTCACAGACATTTATGCGCATTATTCTGGGTCAGCCCGTTCTCATCTCAGGGCGTCATATACCGACAATTTGAGAAAGAATGACAAAGCGTAGTCTCTATGAGACACTCTGGGGCGTCCCGTACAGACCGGAAGTGTTTGTGATAAAGGTGTTGACAGCCCCCCGAAGCCCCTACCCTTACCAAAACCATCAGAAATGTTAGCACCTAAACCTAAGTCACTGAATTTATGCATGTCGACCGGCTAACCCTACAGCTACGCACATTGGCCTCACGGCCGATGTGCTAACGGGTAAGATTAGCCTCCTTTGTGTTGCTGCAATGTAGCAAACGGGGGCGTTTCATACAGACGCTGAAGGGTACCTTTAGCGTAAAATCCTTACGCTTTGTCACGCTGTCTGAAAGCGTCAGTTATGACGCATTGAGATGAGAATGTGTTGTCTGGGTTTGTGTTGTGCAGACGTAATTTGACCTGTCATCGCCGTTTCCCACAAAATGTTGGTGCAGCTTGAGAGGGAACTTTTGCTGAAAGAAGTGGTAGCCAAAATATAACTAAGACTGAAATTTCAAAATCATGCTCACACACAAGTAACACACTAAATTTGGGCGGCGGCCAAATTTCATTTCATACTAGGGAGTGTTCGGTTACCGAAATGAATCGGCCGAAAATAGTTAAAATAGCACTTTGGGTGTTCGGGCTAATAAGTCAAAAGACCGAATAAATTTTATTTAACAATTACGTTGTCATGTCGGCAGTATGGAAGCATTTTAAAGTGTCGTTTGCAGACACTGTTCTGCAGAATCGTCTCCTAGCACATCCACTCCATCTCTGGCTGACTTCTTTGAAAAGGCAATAAACAATAACATTTATTCGGTCTTATTAGGCAGAACACCGAAAGTGCTATTTTTACTATTTTTTACTATTTTCGGCCGATTAATTTCGCTGACCGAACATTCAGTGTATCTCTAGTATGAAATGTGCTCTATAAATTAATAAATAAAGTTGCCTTACCGATGCTATTTGGCCGAACATTCGGTGCATCCCTAAACATAAGTATATCTAAGGCAGATGATGCTAAGTTCCGGGACTACCACGGTTATTAGAATTCATTCAGATATGGAACATAAATGTCTGCACCACATTTCACTGCAACCCATACATCTCATCCAATATAACAATTGAGAGAGTTAATAATTAAGAGACGTTTCACTCAAAACCACAAATGTGAACGTTGTGGTGGCACTAAAGGAAAAGTCAGGGGATGATTAAAGTCAGTAGGATTCATCTCTGGGAACCATGTCCGTACAAAGGTTTGTGTAAAAGCATCCAGTAGGCCTAGATTTTGAGATATTTTGTGGGATAATTGAACATTTTGACCTGATGATGGCACCTAAGGAAAAGTCAAATGATTACCAACGTTTTTCCAAATGTCACATTTTATTTCCTCCTCCATTCAAAATAATAACCAAGCAGGAAATTTAATCTAATGTGTTTCTTTGTGTGTTATGAAGTTCTTAGGAGAGGTGTTCTGTAATACAGCAGTAAATTTACTCAGCAGTAATAATCTGTAGCGTTCACAGCCAACAGTGTCTGTTTTGGATCTATCCATAATGAAAAGAAGGATTTTACAAAACAAAGTATAGAGGACTCTTTAACTTTATAGCCCTCTGACTGCAGTTTATTTTCATTACTCATTCTGTTGCATGCAGCTCTCAAACATGAACATTTTGGCAGTGCAAGAGTTAAGTTCAAAATGGAAATGCTGCTGTCCTCTGGGAAGTATAAATGTGCCCTGTAAATTTCATAGCAATCTGGGCAATGACATTTCATTTTTCTTGTGTACAAATATAAAATTTGACCTGATGGTGACACCACAGGGAAAAGTCACCGCTGCTGAACTATTTCCTGGGGGAAACTCTTCAATATCGCCAGTAGTGTCAGGATAAAGTTCTGGACAGACAGACGGCCAGATGCAAGGACAAAATCACAGGCAACACCAATGTAGCAGCCATGATCAAATATCCATACTTAGGGCCCTATAAAATCTTTTCCCAAATTCTGTGTTTTACAATTTAAGGACATTTTATCATCAGAGAGTGTGTAATCATGTGGTGGATGAATACACTTTCAACAATTTAATAAGAAAATATTTTAAATGTAATCATTATCAATGAATTTGATGTAGCCTATCATGCAAATACGCATATAGAAATATTCAAATTATGTGCAATCATTTATGGGGACAATTCACAATGGCTGTTTTGTTGCAGTTGATTACTGATAATTTCTTCTCACGGATCTTCTCCAGGAAAGTCTCCATATGCTGCTCCAACACATGGTAATAGGTGGGTCTGATGGAGGCTACTCTCATGTGAGCAGCACTCCTCCTTGTTTGCAAAGCTTGACCAGACATACTTTTTTCACAAGTTTGTTGTAGCCACAAAGTCTACAATTCGTTTGCACCTTGCATCTGCCAATATGGTTGCACTTTTGAGAGTTTAGTGAAGTGAAGAGTTCTTGCTAGCGCGCCAACTTCGATATGACGCCGTGTGTAAATGACACCTAAATGTGCTAAAAAGTGCTGTTAAAAAACTGCTTATAATGCTAGGGAAAAACCCAGATTTTTATAAACTGTATCCACATTTTTGCAGGTTCCACGATATTCCGTGTTTTATCATACAGCCCTACATACTTGACTCAAATGAATGACAGTTGCTATCTTGATAGCTTGTTAAATCTTTCAAACTAATTAAAATGAATTTAAATGTTTTGCATTTAGCAAAATGTTTAGCATTTAAAGCTATCTTCTTGGCCATCGTTTGTAAAAGACCACTGACCTCTACCTGTCTTTTCCTTACACCTTTCCACCCTCTCTGCTCTTTCCTCCCAGTAGACACTTTCCATATTTCTTCCTTGTATCATTTTCTTATTCCAGTTATAGTTATTAGTTATGCATTTACTTATTCCAATGTCTGCTCTCATTCCTTTACTCTGCACTGTCCTCCTTTGACTTTGTAGAATCACTGCCACACAAACACCTGCAGATACAAACCATACAGGTGTAATTTTTATGGTGTGGCGACCAACCTGGTTGTTTCATTTTACAAACAAGCTGTTAGGATCTGCTTGCATTCACACACACACACACACACACACACACAGCTGTCTCTCTGTGCCTAAGAGGGAGGAGTGAATACTACAGAAAAAGAGTGGCATTCCTGCTCAACAGTATGTTTTTTTACAAGGCTACCTCTCTTAAATGCTCTGAGGAGCAGGGGGAACCCAGCCAGTGTTAACCCATCAGGCATGATAAAGCAAATGGCTTTTAGCACTGATCTGTTATAACACGTCCACTACAAAGTCCACCCCTGACTATAAACACAACTGTTGCCATACTTATTCCAGCCTTCACTCTGTTTATTCACCCCCTCCCCTACCTTCTCCTTATGTCTGAATGCCTGTCTTTATCTTTTACCCCCCACTTGGTTTGCTTTTGTAATACTGCACGTCATGAGTCTTCATGCAGATGGCTGCATGGACAGTGCCCCTCGCGGAGTTGTACTCGCAGCAGATTGAGTGGGAGGCAACAAGCCTGTGAAGTCCTTTTCACTCCACTGAAGTCTCTCCTATTGTTCGCTGTCTTGTTGGTCTTCATTACCGTACAAAGCCAACGCCGCAACACTTCAGACAGCAGCAGCTCTTTCATTCTATACAAACAGCCACGCCAATGACAGAGGTTGTAAGACAGCATGCGTTCATATCTTCTTAATGTCTGCTACTTTTGTAAATGTGCTTGCATAGATCTTTTATTCACTCTGTGACTGGTTTATTTGCTTCCATATATTGTAAACATGTCCAATAAACATTTGGCCTGCATGATATAGACTTACACAGGGTCTATATTCATTTCCTAAAATGTCTTGGTTTGTCACCCAAGTTAATCACTGGGAGTAGGAAGCTTATTTTCCCTGCTTCATAACATAACACATATTTAAGCTGGCTAAATGAACAATATACACTTAGCTTTATATTCTCACTTTTTATTACAAAACCTTGATTAACATACTGTTTTTTGTGGTTACTTGTTGGTAGCTTGACACTAGCACAGTGCTGTAGCACAATACAAATGTTACATGTAAGATATTTTTTGGTCTTCCAGGAGCCTTTAACCCCACTTACACCTCGTATTATGTAGATAGAGAGTTATCTGGATAATGACATCTGATTACAGGCCTGTTGCATTTACACCTGTTGCTAATAAGTGTTCTGTTTCTCTTGATTTGGCGACACTGTGATAAGATCTAGATATAAGAAAATTAGATAGGGAGAGCTGGTGTGTCTCTGGTCAGGTGACGCAAGGAACTGCTATGACATGCAAGGCAATGGTTATGTGACAAATGGTGGCTGAAGGCTTCTTTTCAGTAGTCTTGCAAACTAGGCAATCAGAGCCAGTGGAGAAGCTTGATAGCAGCAGTGCCAGCTCAACTACGCATCAGCTATGTGACCTTCGTTCAGCTTTTTGAACCCTCAGCAGTTTCCTTGGTGTTAATTAAAAAGATATTCATTCTAATGAAAACAAGTGGTATACATTGATATTATCATCGGTTGATAATCTGCAAAAGTCAGTAAATATTGTATATTTCCTAATGTTTTTACATTTTTTGGCATTTTCATTTCATGAAGACAGGGTAGATGGATTTGCCAAGAGTTTGCAAGTAGGAACTCCGACTTTGAGTGGCATTCCACAGCATAAGGTTCACCATTTCAGGTATTTTTTTTCTTCAGGCCCTGCACACCTCCACAGGTATTTTAAATTACTCTGGTGTAGTTACCAGATGTGCTCGGGGGGTCAGATGACGATGACGTGGCAGATTGTGATTGGCTGTATATTGGAGTGTTTACGGATACAGTTTTTATGGGTCCTCGGATCAACTATGGAGACCCAAGAGCCGTTAAATAATCTTATTTAAGTTAAATAATATTATTTAACGGCTCTGGGAGAACTTACACAATGAAATACAGCTCTACTTATTAAACGGGACTTAACACAGCCTGACAATTGCTGTAAAAGCCCTAAGAGCAGAAAGCCACGATTCGCTGAATTAATGTTACAATGGTAATGTTAGCTGCTGATCAATTTAAGCTAACAGTATCTAACTTAAGCTACTCGACCAAACTACATAGTGCCCCATTTATAAATGCAGGTATCAGATCTGCTCGGGTCTTTATTTATCGTTAAATATTTTTGCTTTTATTTCACATTAGCATTTGTAAAATGTACACACACACGCGTTAGCTTAACGGGATCGGCAGCTAACATTAGCGTCGTAACATTAATTCACCGAAAACTACCGAAAAAACACTACAACATACAGCCAATCATCATCTGCTACGTCATACAAACGAACAGCCAGTCACGTTATGTGACGTTACCAGCAGACACAGGCCCCCGAACAGATCTTGAAGAAGCCCAGTTACCCATATACATGGCCAAGAAATCACGGGAGAAGTCTACGTGGAGGGAATCAGGTTTCTCTGATCCCCTAAACAATTACAAAATAACAGGTTTTTCATTTACCTTGACATTTCAGATATCAGCTTATCTGGTTCACAGTAAACACGGTTTAGTACATTTAAATGCACTGACTGTAGAGATGTGACTCAAAACAGACATAATGCTGTGTATTTACCAACATTAATTATAACAACTGCCAGCCATTTAGGTCAACCACTTTCGAGGCCCTACTATTGTGTATGTTGGCTCTTTGGGACACTTAATGGAACTGAGCCATCGTTAGTGTCATTAATTACACCTGTGCTTTTGCTGACAAGTCAAAATATGGGCTTTGAACAAGGTCAGTCAGGCCAACTGAATAGTGGTTGTTGCTGACATTAACTGGCTGCTCACAATGAGAATTTTGATGATAATTAATTTTTTGGAAACTGTACTGAAACCTTGCACTGCAACGTCTGCTGGGAACAAATGGAAGTTGGAACCTGAATATGAACTGAAATGGACCCATTTTAAGCTATGTGCCGTCTTCTCTGGTGAAGCTGTATAGTGAATTCAAGTCATGCTGTGCCTTACACTTGTAGCTGATTTTTTCCCAAAGTAGATCAACTGTTTGAATCTACCGCACGCTTATCTCATCAGATCACAGAACAACTCATTAGTAACTAAATATGAGGGTCATGGCTTTGTGGTAAATCTGATTTAGTTTCCTCTCCGGTCATTTAGCAGGACGTTGCATATTTACAGGTGACGGAGGCTGAGATTTCATGGGTCACTAATAATGCAAGAGTGCAACAAATGCTCTGCCCCGCTGGATGTGTGCGTCAGCTTGAGTGGGAGGGCGAATCCATACAGAAATGTGTGAGCGTGGATGCGTGTAAAGGAGGTTGCGTGTTGGTAAATGTGCATGCATTAAGGCCGTCATATGCCAGTGTGCTGCCTGAGGCAAAATCGTTAATTATACCCAGAAACCTGGCTTTTTAATGAGGTGGCCATTTCCTGTAATTTAAAATTGCTTGGTTTATTTAACGGGAAGGAATGCGGGTATGTTTGCTTTTGCACATATGATATCCATAATATGTGTGTGTGTGTGTGTGTGTGTGTGGTAGCACACATAGTGGTGTGCATCGTCTAGTGCATGTTAGATAATTCTCAATTAAGTGACCCTGGCGGGCCTTGTGAAAAGATAGGAATAATGTAGTTCACAACAGATTTCACAGCCACTGAAGAGCTCTGGGTCCTAGTGCCTTCTGACTCAGATATAGGTGTGTGTGTGTGTGTGTGTGTGAGAGAGAGAGAGAGAGAGAGAGAGAGAGAGTAAACAGAAAGAGTGGTGGAATCAGCCTGAAGCACTAAACCACACTCTGTCATTTTCAAACTCTAAATGAGTGTGTGTGGACACGCTCACCTGATATAGACTCAATCACTCCAATCAGTTAAAGCATGTCTACCCTCTATTTTTCTTCCTCTTTCCACACAGACGTGGAGCAAAGGAACAGGAACACACAGCTGAGAACACAATAAGCTGCAGCAGGGCAGCAGTCCCTGGTGTTTAACATACAAAGACTGACTATACTGTGGGTCTGGAGGGTTTTGTGTGTCCAGCACTGAATTCCAATGTGGGCCCCGTAACTGAAGAACAGTGGTATGTAGACTTGAGCTCTGCAGAGGACTGGACTGTTACATTTCAAACAAATATTACAAAAGGAAAGGTATCAGCAGATTTACAGGACTTCCGAGTTAAAAAGTCACTCTGACGCATATATTTGCGTCCATCTGTCAACTTCATTGAATTAAATTGGCAACTACAACCCAAATCAATGTAGTTGTATGTTCACTACACCCACAAACAAAAGTACATTCAGTGGCTAATTAGTCAGAAATGTCCAAAACAGATTTGGCCAAATATGAGAAGAGAAAAAGAAAAGAGGAGAGAAGGAAAGAATGGGCAGAGTTTTCCTCTTGGTTTCCATGTGGCGGTTCAAACCAAGAGCGTTTCTCTGCTCTGCATATGGAACCAATTTGAAATGTGAGACTATAGAGACTGCTTGAAAGACAAGACGATCAACCGACAGGAGATAGGAAAACACTGTTTTGACTTGGCAACCGAGCTATTTTCAAAGTTTACCTCTCACAAAAAAATAAACAAACTGTCAGACGACACAGTGATTTGTGTACTTCTATATTGTGTTAAGTATTTGCGTAGAGTCATGGGGTGAGTGCCCAAGATGACGTCTTTAAATTTCTTACTTTGTCTGACCAACCAGCTAAACCCAAAGATTTACAGTGATCTAAAATGGGAAACTGCAAAGCCGGAGAGAGATAGTAAATGTCAAATATACCTTTTTTTCTAATGCAGCACACCAAATACTATATGAACAGCAGCATTCTGTCCAGTTTCAGTAGCCAGGATATAGTGTTGACTGATAATGTCAACAGTTCATGGGGTCAATGGGCAGGACCCCCTAGTTATTAAAAGTAGTTCCACCAACAAAAAGCAATGATTTATTAGTATTAACAACCTAATAATGACATATATTACATCATCATTCACAAGGGCTTTTTGCTAAAGAACACAAACTTTAACTTTGATTGCATTTTTGCTGACAGGCCTAATACTTCTTCTGTTAAATGCATTTAAGTAAATGTTCTAAATACCTCTTCCACCATAGGAATACACCATAGAGAAAATACAGCTATAATACGTATTTATAATTACTTAAATTCTTATGTCAACAGCTTGATATCCTTCAAGCTTGAAATTTAGGTCTACAGGTCCAGGATGTGCCTACTCAGCACTTCACTGAGCCCAAACTCCAAACGGGGTTTCAGACTGTTCAGTGTTTCAGACAGCACGGCTGAAGGGGGACTTTAGCATGAGAACGAGTCTTACCATGGTTCATATGCCCGGTCGAGTGCATTCCACTCCAGCCTCTTCAAAGAAGTCATTTAAGACATCCCGTCGACTGGAGGTTACTGGACAGCCGGTGGTCCTGAAGTTGCAGCCGCGCGCGACTGAACCAACAACTTTAGTTTTAAAACTATTTCCACAGTTAACTAAACACACTGCTGTTTTTGTTTTAAAAAGTTGGGTAAATGGCACAATGAATATCACCATTCGGTCATTTTCTTTGCCGCAAACTTCAAATTGGTCGACAGGCTGTCGCGCGCACTTCCCTCCCAGGGGAACGCGCAGCTCCACGCGAGCGTCTGGGAAAGCTGATTTCAAAGTAAAAGCCCATGTGTTTAGGGAGGAGCGCGGGTCTGCTTGGAGTGAAATATGAGAAGAGTCTTCCCCCTCTTCAAAATAACGTTTCTCCCCGCAGCCAGAATACTGCAGACGGGCCATGACCATAACACAGGGAATAACCCGAGTTATAAACCATTACCTCCAAACGATAAAAAAGCATGTTTAAATATTCTAAGACATTTTTGGGTGGGGAAATCAAATGCTTATACAAGTTTATTTAGAACCCAGACGCATGGGAAATATATATGAAATTGTAAGTTGTTATTTTTATAATTGGAAAGCAAATATTTTGCAGCCATATTCTTTAAAAAGTTCTGAGCTAAACTGAACACCAGTTTTTTTTTTTTTTAAACTTCTTAACTGCAGTGTCATTGCCAATAGCTACAAGATAGATCTACAATACAATGCTGCTGGCATATGGCTTGCATGGATGTTGTCACCCATGTTGGCGACATACAGTATATTGGCCATTGAATGCATACTGATACCTACATAATAACTACAAGGCACATATTTCATATGTACTAGCATATCACCATAAATAACATGTATTCATCTTTCGTATATTATTTTTATAGGTCACATATCCTGACTCAGTATGTCCTCATACTTATCCTGCTCTGTTTTAAACACCCTAATAATGATGTAAGGCACATATAACCCATATGTTTCATTTACACATTAATTTCCATCTTCTAGTCTTGAAAATAAATTGTAAGACCTATTTGGGGGAGCGGTGCCCTTAACTTTAGAGGTAGAGTAGTGGGGGTTAATGACCCTGAGGTTAAGTCCGCAAAAATAAAGATGAGTGGGCAAAGTGAAAGAGCAGCACTTGCCCCTCCCTCATTACCACCACTGAGATGCCATTGAACAAGGCCCTGTCCTGAACCCCTCACCGCATCATTGGAGCTGCTCAGTGGCCAACAGACCAGACTGTCATTGTACGGAGGAGCTCCCAGGTATGATTGTGTGTAAAAGGATGTTCCTGAGCATTGCTGTGAGCTGGTTAAAAAATGTTAAATATATGTATCCCATTATCATCTTTAGCTGTATTAACCCAGCTCCTTAAAGACATATGAACTGTTTACTTAACTGACATGAAAAAATAATGGTCCAATTCATCAGCATGGCCAGATAATTATTATAATTATACTTGCAATGACCTCTGCCACAATTGTGGCCTATATATTGTACAAATTCTTATAGAAGGTTCAGGGTGCCCTCTTGTGTTCAACAAGGGTATTTGGCTGTGTTCACCATTGTGTGTTTGACATAAGCCCAGCAGATATACTGTAGCTGGAAGTGCAAAAGAATATGCTACCTTTAAGTCATGCCGACATAATCAGCAGACCACACACTGATGTCTATCAAAGATCTGAGAAGTACCATGATACCATGAACAAGCTGAGAAATAGTTCTACTCACTTTCTCTTCACTGACCTTCTATAGCAGAGTCCAGATTTCCCATGTATTGTGTTGTGAATTAATTCAGGAACAGTACAAAAAAACTTATTAAAATGTCCATTTGCATAGTGAATCCACTTGAGTGTGCTTTAGATGTACACTACTGACACACAATGCAATGCACAAAGAAGCTAGAGAGGCTATTCATAACTGGTGGTGAAACTGTGGATGCCCACAGGAAATGTAAGGATTGACAAATAAAAACAGTCAAAATTTTGATACAAAACATCAAACTTTTGACTTTTGACCAGACCCTCTGTTAAGTACTAGAGTGCACTCAAGCAGGAAGTTTTGTACCGCAGATTTAATTGCATCAAAATATACCAAGACAACATTATAAGATAGTAAGTCAAAATCTTGACTTACTATTTCATAATTCTGATTTAGTGCACCATACTTTTGGCATTGCAAGTGCATCGACTTCTTGAATACAACTGCAAGAGTAGTAGGCTTCACTAAGAAAATTAGTATACTGTATATGCAGTATGTAGTATGGTAGACACGCTCAACCTGCTCCCTCACCAAACTGAACATCAGCTCCATCACCAAGACAGCCCAGCAGAAAATGTGCTTCCGGTGGCAGCTGAAAAAAATCTACCTACCAAGGTCACTGATGGTGCACTTCTACACTACCACCACTGAGTCCATCCTCACCTCCTCCATCTCCATCTGGTATGCTGCTGACACTGCCAAGGACAAGGGAAAACTGCATCATATGATTTGCGCTGCACAGAAGATGATTGGCAGCAATCTGACAAACCTCCAGCACTTTCCAAGAAAGATTGTGGCTGACCCCTCTCACTCTGGAAACAAACTGTTTGAGACACTCCCCTCCGGCAAGAGGCTGCAATCCATCAGGACCGAAACCTCCTGCCACAAGAACAGTTTCTTACTGTCCACAGCTGGCCTCATCAACAAGGCCCGGGACCCTCTGGCATGGACTCTTATCCCGCCCCATACACACTACACTATATATAAACATACAGTCTCCACATCTGTCTCAATGTGTTACAGTAACTCACATACTTTGGCCCATTATCTCTGTACATTACTCATACTGTATTTTTTAATGATTCCTGCACAAACTCTACAGCTCTTTCAGTCTAAAAACAGAAAAACTGTACATGGCCAATTTATTTAATATTTTGTAAAAGTCTGTGTATGTGAAAACCTTCTTCTGATTCAGATATAGGTGTGAACAGTTTCCTGTAGGTGGCAATGTTGGTGTGTTTTTGAAAGCCAGGAAAACTTCTGAAAGCAATCACCCACGTTTTTTGACATGGTAATCTTAGGGTTAAACATGGATCAAATCCAGGCCCACAATGTAATGCAACTGAAACCAGACAGTGACAGACTGCAGCCAACTGTGTCTCAATGCATCTACTTCCTACATATGTTTTAAAAGAATTGCAGAATTGTTTTGCACAATTTCGGAAGCCATGTAACTCTGTGTGTAGGAAAAACTGGTCATTGAAAACTTGAGCAATAGTTTAATAAAGTAAGAGAATTCATTCATGACAACACAGGAAATTAACAGTTTGATTTGGCATCGGGGCTGCTATCATTTGCATGTTCAAAAGTGCAACACTAGAGTGCACCAAAACACTCAGGTCCTGTCTCAAAACTGTCTCAAAACATTTTCAAGCCATACAAGTGTGTGTGCAAAGAAACAGGAGTATATGGAGTGTGGAGAAACAGAGAAAGAAGGAGAGGAAAGATGGAGTGTGTGTGTGTGTGTGTATGTGTGTGTGTGTGTGTGTGTGTGTGTGTGTGTGTGTGTATGTGGAACAATGTGATAGCACAAAGCTGGGCTGATTGTGCTCATCTGCTGTCTGACCTTTCTGCCTCTCTGCTGCCTTGCCGCCTACTCACTTATTCCTAATGTTCAGGACTTCTGTCCTACTGTACAATCAGCTACTTCATCTGACTCTACTGACCTCTGACCCCTCACCCTGACCCCCCTCAGCCGCACGCTCACACTGTATGAAATTCCAGCTGGATAAAAGGTCCACCACAGAGGGCACTCTGTATGTGTAGAAAAACACGAGCAGGGATTTTTGTGCAGCAGAGAGCCCATGCAATTGTATTTGAGTGTGTGCATGTACAGTACATGTGTACTGCATCATTCCATTGTGTTAGATTGCAGAAGGAGAGTATTTCCAAACCACAGAGAGGCAGATAGAGAAGATATTTCCCTGCCACACAGTGAAAGCTTTGTTGCCTGGCAGCATTCCTCTGGCTTTACTACTGTACATTATCAGCGGTTTGGAACCATACCAACAAACTGCACCATCATTCATTTATGTTGAACTGTACTGAGAGCATTATTTTATCTAAACTGCTGTATTCCCTCATAAGTTCTGTAAACTCTGTAGTTTAGAGGGACTATGTGGTGAAACACTTGTTCTAACAGAGTGGTGTTGTCTCTTTTTCTTTCCATGACTGAGTGTGTGAGACCCAGAAATCTTTAACCTGTGAGAAACACATCAAACACTTCTTCGCTGCTGCGATTATATAAGTGTATTGTTGCAGGATCCACAGCAGACCTGGACCAGTTTCATTTCAATCTGCAGAAAGCTTGCTGTTGGAGACACCCACCTTAAACCTACAAGACCATGAGTCACAGTCAGAGATAACAACTGGGGCCTTGTTTCAGAAACGAATATTTGCACAATTATCAGATGTGATCCTTGTTCCTTAGTCAGTTAAAGATGATTTAATGCTTTGATAGGTCTGGGGAAACCCCAGCCAAGACTTTAACAACCATGACAGTTTGTTCACTCGCTCTTTTTGTTCAGCTGTCACTACTCCCCCTTTTCTTTTTTTTTTTTGTGACCCGCTCTTTTAGTAATGGTTCAGCCTTTCTGTTTTCTGTTTTCAGTGCTAAATCCATTTGAACCAGTGGTGAAACATAACTAAGTGCATTTACTCAAGTATTGCATGTGAGCAAACGTGAGCATTAACTTAACTTAATATTTAGGTGAATAATATTTCTATATCCAGCAGTTACTGAGCATCATTAGCATTCATGGTACCTGGTTTATGTAAAATATTCACTTTCAGCTCAGTTTTTTTGTCTCTAACAATTCCTGAGGGAAATATCTGGCTCTGTAGCTGCCAAATGCAGCACTTTGTTCACCAGCCAGTCTCTTAACTGTGTCTGTCTGCTGTTTAGTGCCGAGCAGGTAGTGAACCCTTTCTCTAAAATAAAATTTTAAAAAGCAGCAGAAAATGACACTATGAGAGCTTTGAGAGGGAATCCAAACAGTAAAGTTGTGGTCCACACAGAAAAACAATGAGCTGAAACTCGCTAAAAAGCTCCATAGAGCGGAGGGGAGCGGCAGCTCCAGAGGATTCTCTGTAGGTTCATCACTACGAGCCGCCCCTTTCGCACGGTCACATTGTTTTCACGTTGTCATTTGAGGCTAGGCTAAACCATGTTTCTGGACTAAACGTAAGTCACAGTGGCTATGTCTGTATGTCAGGTATGATATTCTCACAGAGAAAACCATGTACTGGTTAAATGTACTGGTTTTTATAGTGTTCTGTTACTGTCACATATGTGTATATGTAAAATGGTAGATGTCTTAATTACATTGTTATCATTCTATATCTGTAATGTCAGACTCGCTGTCCTGCTGCCTTTCTTGGTCAGGGCGCCCTTGAAAAAGAGATTTTATCTCAATGGGTCTTCTTCCCTGGTTAAATAAAGGCTAAATATAAATATAAAATAAACCAGAAGGACACGGATGGAGAGGATGAGGGTAGAGAATGAGAGCATGGAGAAACAGAAATGAGAAGAGATAGAGGAACAAAAGAGCAACCCGTCATTTTGGAACTAACACAAAGCACAAATACACTCCCTGTAAACAACAACCTCTCGTGCACTTGAGAACATCACATCACAGCTGCAAAGACATAATAACAACTAAACTCAGCATCATGGAATCTGTGAGTGATGAGTCATTAGTTTAAACAACTGTCAGACCTCTGTTGTGCTATGCACAACAAACAAGATGAGTCATGTGTATGTCAAGTGTGTATTCATTGATGTGTGGCAAGAGAGTTACTTAAGGCATAATTCTAGGAAACTGCAATAGGATTGAATTTAGTGCTGTTGTTTTTAACAGAAGCAGACTGACATAACAAAAGCCCCACCTCCACCCCACCATGTGTAAGCTCTGAGTCTTTCCCCAAAGGTCACTCCCTGCTGTGCTGAGGTTGGCAGTTCCTTGAGGGAAGTGATGAAAGCCTAGTGTCAGAGTTAGAGCTTAGACACCAAATATGATGTAATTGGGCCTTTTATATATGTTGTGAAATTTGTGATTTCACACATACAGAATATGCATAGGCCCAAAAATTAGAATCTGCTTGTTTTGATGATGTTCATCCTCAGTTGAGGGTTTAATGTGAATATAATATCAGAAATGTTTATGTTTTACCATGTCTGTTGCAGTAAACCATACACATATCTTTTCATAAATTTACGAAAATGTCTGAGGTAAAAAGTTGTTTTGATCCCCTCCAGAGGGAAACAGTCACAAGGAAAAGCTAGCAGGATCATGCGGGGCTAGGCTCTAACCTTGTAGAGATGTTCGGCAGGATGAAGGCAAAGTTTTTGAATCTTATGTGTAACACCATGCCTGTTTGTGTTCCTGAACCTTTCTACTATAGACACCATCTAGTTAGAGTGCACAGGGACGTGCATAGACATTTTGGGTGGCAGGAGCTCAAGCGAAAAAAGGGCACTTCTCATAATTATAAAAAAAAATCAAACAAAATGTTAAATATATTAACACAACTCTGATTTCTTACCAATTTTATTTTAATAATCTCACACTCACGCAGTTGTTTCATACTCATACAGATTTCAACAAAATAATCAGTTCACACAGAGAACATGGTCTTCTTTAGAAATTCACATTGGCTCGCACACGCAAACAGAAACTGATGGTGACAAGGACTTAGCTTCACATTTGAGGAAGGGCTGTCTGTATCATGTAAAGATCTATTAGTATAGAGCAAACTAATAGAATGGATAGTTACTAGATGAGGAGCCTACAATTTAAATTACGAAGTCACTGTTTTAGGCAGGACTCTTTTTTTCACGTAATGGTCAATTATAAGAATTTGATCCATTTCTCTTCTATGTCTTCTTTTACTCTAATGGAAAGAAAACTTCCAAAGTACACATTTAGATGGTGTTTTGTTTTAAGCCTACTACCCTCCGTCTGTTTGCATCTCTCTTCTAAATTTAACAAAACAAGCCTATCTGCATATTTTAACGTAACACACCAGGGGAAAAGACTCTTGATGTAAGTCATTAACTTGGGAAGTCTGTGGATGTGTATTTGCACACTGCATTAACACTTGGTGTGTATGTGGGTGTGTAGGATGCGGTTAGAAGTAGGTGCACTCACCTGTTCACCACTTGGCTTGAATGATCATGGGGGTATGCTCAAGCCCCTTTTGATGCCTGTGTGCCTGAGAGCACATGATGGATTTGTGGTGTCCTGGTGGCACATTGCAATAAGGCTGGAAAGACAACAGATTCACTGTGCCTCAAACGAATGCGTCATTACATCATTAGCTATCTTGTGACCTCTGGAATTTTGAATAACATATCGGTTGCATCTTTTTGCATTTTTCCCATCATACTCCATGGTGGATTATCTCACAGAGCAGAAATGACTTTGGAAAATACGGTAAAATAGTGAAGACCTACCACAGTGGAGCCCCACTGCTATAGCCCAGCGAAGGCTGTGGAACAACAATGATCTCAGTGTTGGTCTGGTCCAGGGTGGAGGCCTCAGTTGCTCCCTGGCAAACAGATGCTGCTCTGCACAGCAGGTTCATTTCAGGCCTCTCATGTTTAACTGGTAGAGAATGATACTGAAATGAGATCCCCCTTTTTGTTACTCTGTGGATGTCTCTTTTACATGCTCTGACTCTTGCCATCTCCCTCCCCACAACTCTATTAATCATTTCTTCTTCTTTGTATACTTTTTATTATTTATTTGTTGTTGATGAAGAAGAAAAAGTTGTAGGAATCTGCAGCATGAATCTCAGTGGCCTCTTTCCTCATCCCTTCATTTTGGAATCCTTCACTTCCCCCCTGTGCATCTTAAAAGATAATTAAAGCTGGAGAGCTGGACTCGATTTCCCAGACAGATGTATTTTTTGCTGCCATGTCTGGAGAGTGTTTTGGATCTGGTCTCTTTTCTCTGTCTTCTTCTCTCTGCCTTCCTCTCTCTCTCTCTCTCACTCACTCTTCATTTCCACTCTTTCTCCCCAGATATGTTTGCGCGCCCAGACGTTGGTTTGAGGGCCTAGATTGGTCACCATGGTGACAGACGTAATAACAGGCCTAAACAGAGATGTGAGGAGGAGAATGAAGGAGAGGAGGGTGAGACAGAAAGAGAACAGAGGTGAAAGGGCAAGTGGAAAAGGCCAAGGGGCAGCACAAAGAGGGAGCATGAGATATAAGTGGTCCAGCAGTGAAGGGGCTGCATGGATTAGACTCAAGCCTGGTGGGCTACTTGTCTGAACAAAGACATCATTAAAGATGGAACCATGGAAGACATGCGTACGGTCCGCACATTTGCTGCTTCACTGCACTAGTGCAAAAGGAACCTTTGATAATCTCTGCAGGACTAATGCCGAATGGCACAAAGGCAGGAAATAATTCGATACAGGATACCCCCAACTTTAAGTAAAAAACATAAAAATATTTAAGAATGACATACTGTATACACTCCAGCATTTTGAGGCTGCAAAACGATGACAACACCGAGACTACCTTTTCTTAAAATTTCCAACTTTACAGCAGAAAGAAACACGTTTACAGCCTGGTCCAAAAAACACTTTTGTTCTCTATAGCTAATTTCCCAAAACTGTGGGGGGGGTAACTTAAACATGTGGTTTACAGTATAACAAGGCTTAAAGTTATGCATAAGTAATAGTAATAGTATTTTGAGTGACGTCAAAATAAAGTTTACTCAAACAAGAAGACAGAGTGCAAATTAAATACAGACAATTTTGCTCTCTATGTACACTATTCTCCCACAATGCAATGCACAAAGGAATGGGAGGAGCTGCTCACAGCTGGAAATAATTCTAATAAATTGCAGACAGTGGTGAGACAGCTTCAGAAAACAAACTATTTTTAAATATTGCGAAAAACATTTTGAAGTCTCATGTACTGCTGCTGTCAGTATTAAGTGGTGAACTATGTTGATGTTTTGCTAAAACAGTATAGTTTAAGTTAGGACTAACCTCAGGGTCTGTGTCCAACCTTTCTTGCTCTGTCAGACTTGTTTTAGCAGTTTTGCTATGTGCTCAGATCTTTGAATCTATGAGTACGACTCAATTTGTAACATAGTAAACCCGAACTGTCAGGTTTCATGGTTATCAAGAAATGTCTACCACAATGCTGACCATTAGAATCATGGAGATGTTTAGATTACATACTAGAGAACTAGGTTCTCTAGTTAAGGTCCCAAATATGAAACTTGAACCAAAATAATACTTGATGAAGACTTACAGCTGCTGATCTCTCTTCTCTCCGCAGACATCTTCACTGGAACTGAAGAGTCAACCGCAATGTCGACAAGGTGCCTCTTCTACAGGGCTGTGAGTAGACTGAAGAGGTTTTGGTGGTTTGTGTGCTTCTCTAAAGAGGACACCCAGACAGCTCTCTGAGGCAGAAGACAAATGTAGGGAGCAGGATGATGACAGGAGGCTGACTAAAGCCACAACAGTCTATACAACAGCTGCGTGTTGATTTTGAAGAACAATACAGGAAAAGCTAACGAGACTGAGCTATGTGGGTGTGGGTGTGGGTGTGCATACATCTGTGGATATATGTGTGTGTGTGTTTACTCCTGGAATGTCAGTTATTAATCAGTCTGATCTAATCCACCCGCTGACACAACAGAGTGAGCAGTAAAGCAGTGGAAGCCAGTATTTATGAGTAAGACACAGAATTCTGCAGAATTGATGTAAGAAGTTACTTTAAGTACTTAAATCTCTGGGAAGAAATCATTCCTCCTTTGGGGATTCTTTTCCCGGACTATAAAGTAATTTCTGGCAGCAGCAGCAGATGCTTTCAGTGAAAAACCTGTAAAAACCCACTGAACACTACGCAGTTAAGAGGTGAACAAAGTGGAGCATTTAGCAGCTACAGAGCCAGCTATTTCCCTCTAGGACTTGGTGGAGAGAAAAAACACCGCTAAAAGGAGTGTGAAACTGAGCTTACATTCATCAGGTGGACATAAACAGGACTCAAAATTAATGCTAATGTTGCTCCGTGTCTGCTAGATGTGTAAAATATAAGATTTGTGCTAAGCTAGGCTAAACATGCACATATCTCTATACTAGACAGAGATAATCTCTGACCTGCATAATGTCTGACAGTATGCAGTATGGCAATGTATGGAGTTACACAAATATTAAATAGGTCTGCTAGGTCACCTTGTCTTAAAGAGCTAAAAACCTACCTCCTGCATGCTTGAAGTGGGCCGGAACGCACCAGTACGCAGTACCGGCACCTTGTCATTTTACTCTTTGGAGTACCGGGACATTTTCTTGCGTACCGGGACTTCTCCCAAGCTGCCGGTACTGTCCTCTGCCATATCCATGGGCCTTTCCGAAACTAGACCCTCGCCACTTCCACTCTGACACGGAGTGAACTCTGGTCGGAGGCACCCTCCAGGCCAAATCGAGCTCCCTAACCGGCATAGGGTTTAAATAAAGCGACAACTTTCAAACGAACTACCCTCTCCCCCCAGCATAAATAGGATCTGACGTTACCGCTGCACTCACTGCTATAATACATGTATCAAATAAACAACATATGGTTTTATGGTATTAAGATTCAGGATTGATGTTGAGGAAAAGTGTGTTTTTTGCAATAACGAAACTGAAAGCATTTGTCATTCATTTTGTGTTTGTGTCGAATATTTATTTAAGAACATGACTTTATATATTTACGAAAAATAAATATTATATTCTTTTATGAAAAGATTGATATTCATTGTAAAGAAAATCTTATATATATTTGAACCTCTTCGCCTATTGAAAAATGTTACATTCACAAACAGAACATTTCAATATATATCATACATTATATTGAAGCATTATAGGCTTTAGTCTGGAGAATTAAATATATAAAGACTTAGGCTAACTATTTTTCTTTAATTCCTTTGTTACTTGTTACGTAGCCTAATCCCCCTGTGTATTTGAAATCCTACCTGTCAAATAGGAAGTTTTGCGTGTCTGTAAACAACTATGTCTCCTCATTCTGTCCAGTTAAATATGGTGTGCCTCAGGCGTCGGTCTTAGGACCCATTTTGTTTTCCATGAATCTGCTTCCCCTTGGACATATTATCCATAAACATGGCATTTCTTTTCATATTTATGCTGATGACACACAAACATACTTGCCCGTCAGATCCACAGACCCTGGAATGCTGAGTTCACTTAACAACTGCCTTTGTGAAGTTAAAAAATGGATGTCAAATAATTTCCTCCAGCTGAACTCAGACAAAACAGAAATCCTGGTCATCGGGTCTCAGCAGATAGCAAATCAAATTCTGCCATCTGTTGGTTCCCTAGTAAGTCACATTAAGCCTGTGGCAAAGAACCTTGGTGTTTGGTTTGATAGTAATTTAAATTTCGAGCAGCACACCACAAAGCTTGTTCAATCATGTTTTTATCAACTTTTAGAAGAAATATAGCAAAAATTTGATCTATGTTAACTTTTAAAGACACCGAGACCATTTTACACGCCTTCATCTCATCACGCCTGGATTATTGCAACAGCCTTTTCACCTGTTTAACCCAAAAATCTATTGATCGACTCCAGACTGTCCAGAACTCAGCTGCCAGGCTTTTAACCAGAACAAAGAAATATGACCACATTACTCCTATTTTAGCTTCATTACACTGGCTCCCAGTATGTTTTAGAATTGACTTTAAAATTCTATTGATCACTTTTAAAGCTCTTCATGGCCTCTCGCCTTGTTATATTTCTGAACTTTTAGTCCCATACGCACCAGCACGTACCTTG
>NC_060152.1:30851009-30896913 GCF_021292245.1 Micropterus dolomieu | reverse complement strand
CTATGTTAACTTTTAAAGACACCGAGACCATTTTACACGCCTTCATCTCATCACGCCTGGATTATTGCAACAGCCTTTTCACCTGTTTAACCCAAAAATCTATTGATCGACTCCAGACTGTCCAGAACTCAGCTGCCAGGCTTTTAACCAGAACAAAGAAATATGACCACATTACTCCTATTTTAGCTTCATTACACTGGCTCCCAGTATGTTTTAGAATTGACTTTAAAATTCTATTGATCACTTTTAAAGCTCTTCATGGCCTCTCGCCTTGTTATATTTCTGAACTTTTAGTCCCATACGCACCAGCACGTACCTTGAGATCCTTGGGCAGAGGTCTGTTGTCTATTCCAGAGTCTCGACTGAAAACTAAAGGGGACAGAGCGTTTGCTGTCAGGGCCCCGAGGCTCTGGAACAGCCTGCCCGAGGAAATCAGGTCGGCTGAGTCAGTGAACTTTTTAAAGTCCCTTCTTAAAACATACTTTTATAGGAGAGCCTTTCCCGATCTTATTTGACTTTATTTTATCCCTTTTATTTTATTGTATTTTACTAATTTTATATTAATCTGTATTTTAGTCTTTTCAATGTTTTCATGCTTTTATCTTGTATTGTTTTTGTATTATTGTCTCTTGGGTATTATTGTCTTTACACTTGTTAAAGCACTTTGTAACTTGTTTTTGAAAAGTGCTCGACAAATAAAGATTATTATTATTATTATTATTATTATTATTATTATTATCCCGTTGTGTCATGTTCTATTATTCTGTTGTTTAATGTAGGCTATTTTGTTTTGGCCGAAGATTTTCTATAAGATGAATACAATTCAATAAAAACAACCTTTGTATTGTCTATCACACAAGAGCCTTTTTTATTAAACACAATATAACCTTTAGGCTACGTTGTTAACCTGTGAATGGTGACGTAACATGCAATGTTAGTGTAGTTTTGAAATACAAAAACCTACATGTTAACCGCCGAATGCACACGGAACGCAAATTTAAAGAAAGGTCCCCCATAGTCACAGCAAAGGGTGTTACACACCTTCAACAAGCCATCATTGGTGCTGACTCTGCATTTGAGGGTTTAACAACCCACTACCACTCCGCCACTCCTGTCTTTCAAACAGCCCTGTGCTGAATGTAGCTCATCAATGTCACTTGTCGTGAACCGACCAATCACAGCCTGGATGGGGCAGGACATTTAAAAAATATTGACAGAAGGGTGTCATTTACACTGGGGTCGCTGGGGACGTCAGTTCAAAATGTCTCCATCACTTTTTGAAAGCTTTTGTTAAAAATGTTCTGAAAAACAGCAACAAGAAATGTTGAACAACACATGAAACAAGGCACAATAAGAAAACAATGCAATGCAACTGAAATACAGAAGAAACAAAAGTGCATTGTCCAAAAGCTGATTCTGCATTATATTCCTTTATATTTTGAGTTGTCACCTTAATTTTGTTTCCCTTCATATAAATAAAGACATTTCCACCATAAATTGGTGTAGAAAATGTGTTCAGAAAGCAGGAAATTAAGTGGTTAATGTGCAAAGTCGTTAATGATATAATATTTACTAGTTTCATCTTGTGGTTGAGGACAGTGCACGGGGGGGAACTGGCACCTAATATAAACAGTCTTGAATCAGTCCCATCATGCAAACACGCTCAATAGGGAAAAGCAGGAAGGCACGTCTTTAACCCATCTAAGGTTTAAACACAGGTACAACACATTAATGATGAAGTGTCTCAGTAAGCCAGTGAGCCAGCATGCACAATACCAGGACCCAAACTGGAATGCAGCCTTAATTAAGTTTATTAATTACAAATGTGCTTGATCCGTGTCTATAAGTGACCACAAGAGCCCTGATTTGTGTTATGAATTTAGGGCCTGATCAAAAGCTTAGCAACCTGGACCACTTATGTCACGTAGAGAAAAGACTAACATAGTAAAATTACATTACTTAACACAAGTAATGATCCAAATGTCTGGAAGTGTTTTTCCTTCGCCCGTTTGATCTACTTTTGGAGCTGACTTGTGTGGACTTAGGGTAGTCAAGTATCCCTTCAAGTTATTGTGTCAATTCATTAAGTTTGTGAAAAAAGTGAGTCTAGCCATGACTCATGAGATTTTTTGTACTTTTTCCTTTTGTTTCCTGTGTTTCTCTGTTGTTTCTCTGGTGTGTGTGTGGGCAGGTAATACTAATGTTGTGGGGACATAAATCTGGTTACACAGTCACCTTGTGGGGACTTGCCTTCCTTATGTGGACAAAATGCAAGTCCCCATAATGTAAAGGCACGGCTTCTCCTGGGTAACTTTCTCACCGACACAGCTGCTGACCCTCTCCTAATCAAGCTCCAGCTGAAATACTCCAGAGCTTCAGACATTCAGAGTCAGTGCTAGATAGATTTCTTCTCTTATCTGGTAATATACACTTAGCCGATAACCCTTCTAGCGTACTCCTCTGGCTTCTTTTTGGATTTCATTTTGTTTGTCTCCGTGCAACAGTTTTGTTGTATCCCATGCCACTAGCCACAACACGCCGCCAGCACAGGACCACCATTGTTCCACCACGCTCACCTCCGCTCCGCCAACCAGCCTCCTACCATCATTAACCACACTTCCTCAAAGCCTCTGTGCCATTAAATATCATCAAAACCTTTTGTAAAATATCCACCTGCGAGTCTGAGTCTGCTCAGTCAGCTCAGACAGTCTTATCTCAGCAAGCCCTTTGGAGAATAAAACAGTGGCCCTGATGTCTCTATAGCATTTTGACATCAGCCTAAAATTACCAGCACATAGAATGTGTCATACTGAACAAGAGTCACACCTATTTTTTCAAATGATGTATAAATAATATTGGAGAAATATTCAATTCAGAGTGGGTTGATGCATTTTCCTTTGTCCGAGCCTAGATGCCCCTGCCCAACATAATGATGACTAATTCCCTGCTTATTCATTGTATTATTACGTCCCACCCATCACTGTTCAATTACATCCCAAACCCTGAGCTCCTGACCACCCAGTCACTCCAACTTCATAATCATTAAATCACTGCTTGATCATGACATGAAGAGTCCACCTCTGCCAATGTTTCTACACTACACAGGGTTTTGCACTGCCCTTACTGCAACATAAAACACATTTTCATTTTGCTTTGTTTCTTACTCTCTTCTTTTTCCAGCATTCTTTCTTGAGTGAAAATGTATTGATGTGGGTCTGTTTTTAACAGAATACAGGATCTGCAATGCAAAATAATAACTAAGAGTTGTTCTTCAGAGAAAACTGGAATACATCATTAGGCAGCGAATAATCCTCACCAGTTTAAACATGGAACCGATTAGGCTTATTTTAAGGTTAAACATTATGGAGAACCTATACATCCTGTATAAATGATACAGAATGTATAACTACAGTTAGCGAAGAACACACTGTATTTGATTCAATGTGAAGGATGGTTAAACCTCACTCTTAAAAACACATGTTCAAGAGGGAGGAAACCTTGTCTACACAGAAAGCATCCAGTGTCAGTGCCAATGGAAACTCAGCGTACCACAACAGCAGTGTTTAGAGGGCTTAACGCTAAATGTGTTTTTGGTAGGATAGAAAGAACATGAGGGGAGTGTGTATAAGTTTTCTCCTTGTTAGTTCTGTCATTTTCTAAGAACTAACATATAAAAGCCATACAGTAACTAGCACTGACACCAACTGCTAATCAACAATTACTTTATTGCTCCAAATAAGCATTTGAGTTTGCGTCTGGTCCTTTGGTTTATATAGGAGTTGTGGGTTTTATCACCAAAGATTGAAAAATGAGAGTAAACGCTTTAACCAATCTCAAAACCTTTTCAGATTTTTCTCCTTTTTTCAATATCTATACTAACTAATACTACAGTATTTTTCTAATTTACAAACTTAAACTCTGTATTGATTACTTGATTAATTCTTGTTTGTTGTTTAGCATCAGAAAGTTCAAACCAATAACTCTGACATTATTTATTTTGGTATCAGTCCAGCCAGATAGAAAAAAATAAACAGGAAATTGGAAGAGGAAGCAAAGTACAAACAATTAGGATAGTTAGGGTACATAGGGTAGTAGGGTGGAACAGTGGCTCGTTGGTTAGCACTGTGGCAGGCTCTGGGTTTGAATCCATGTGACAGTTGGGGCATTTGAATTTGCTTGGTTTCCTACAGGAGCTCCAGTTGGCCACAGTGCAGGTTATTTTGCTAGACCTTTTTCTAAGCAGACACTTTGACATGTCATAGCAGGACAAGCACTGGCGATATTAAAAACATTAATGATAGCTGCATTCCATTTTGGTGTGCAGCTTTCAGGCCCTTGTGCATGTTGGCTCACTGGCTTTGCATATTGGAATATGTAAATGGTAGAGCAATCATTAACGTGACAAAATGTCTGTTGAGAAAAGGTCTATTAAAAGCTCTAGACTGCCCGTATTGTTAACGGCTGTCTGTGTGTGTCAATCCTGTGAAAGACTGGGGATCTATAGAATCAGGCAGCGCCTCCGTTTAGACAGTAGACACAAAAATGTGTGTCTACCACATAATAATATTAATGAGTTCTACTATGAGTGTGTTTTTACACTTTTATAATGCTTGTTAATTTAAGTTATTGTAACTGGCAGATAACATACTACATCAAGAGGAGAGGATAGAAGTGAACTGAAGAGTTGTGTTAATCTGGTCTGGTTCGCTCTTCCTCTGCCGACAATTCCTTGTGGTGTGATTACAGTCAGCTGATGGTTGTGTACACAGGGCTAATTGAGCTTTGGTTTGTCTTTTCTGGTTAAAGCGCGTGTTTGATCTCCACTAAGCCTTTGACCACTGTCACGGCTCGCTGCCAGAGGAGATGGAGCCTCTTGGTCAGCAGGACCAGAGGGACTGACTGTGCTGTGTTGTACAGTGTATAGACATAAAGGCAAGGATTGTGACAACATATACACTTAAGGTGTACATTCCTCTGAATTTTTAACCTGTCATCTTTCCCTCGTGTACAATGAGTGACAGCCCCTGCTTAGTCTGTTTGTTTGTGCTTTGTCAGGAACTGTATCTAGCCAACGCCAGAGCAGCTGATTGCAGTATCCAACCAGATCTGGAGAACCTGGGCCCAGCGCTCTACAGGAATGGAGCAAAAATGCCCTCTTGAATGTGCCTTTCGTATGGTGGTGAAGTGTGCAAGGAAACATAATGTAGTGCCCTCAACATGTAAAAATAATTGTGATGCAGTGCCCTAGGGTAGCCATTTGTGTAATAAAATGTTTTAAATGTCCTCCAAGGCGTCCCTATGTGTAAACAATGGGATGAAGTGACATCTGTGTGCCCTTCCAGTGGAAGAAAAGCGATGAAGGTATGGATTTCTGATGAATTTGCATCATTCTTCAGTTTCTGCCCTGTGTCGTCCCACCACGTGAAGCTGGTGCTCCATATCTTGGCACATGGCTTCAAGAGTTTTGCAAACACAATATCTGAGAAACAGCCACCAACAATGAAAGAGCTGCCCATTCCTCCAACTGCTGCTTTAATAGTTACAGATGAAAATGTTAAGATGTGCCAGTTTTGTTTGGACATTTCTTTAAGACAAATGTGGAACATTCACATTTCACTCTATTGTGAAAAACAAATAATGATCTGCACCGAATAGTTTGAATCCGAGTCCGATTTAAGTTGTTGACTTACAGGAGTTAATGAGCTGTCATTAATTGCATTGCACATATCAAGTGAACGCAGCAGGTGATACAACACTCATTATAACCATGAGTGACTTGAGACTTGGACTCTAGCTCCAAGACTTGTGAGCATCTCTGCTAGGAGGTGTAATTTATTTGCAAACCCTGAAAAGGTCCTGTTTGCCACAGGTGCATATAATCAAGCCTCACAATGTTGTACACACCTGTGCATTTGCCTGAGGAAGACCTTCTCAGAGTTTGCCAAATAGCAAATATACTGTATATCTTATTCTTTTTTTTTTTTTACTATAATATTTAAAACTATAAATTAAACACATTTATTGAAATAAAATCAACAGACTGGGACTGTGCAAGTGGGAATTGCAGCCTGGGTGTAACAATATGTGTCAAAAACAGGATCTTCATGCTAGGGTGCTGGAGGTAAAGCTGGTGCAGGTCCTCCATCATGTTGACCAGCTTGATGCTGCTGACCTGGATGAACTGGATGATCAGGTGCTGTCTTTCCACCCCATTTCACTCCAGCCAAACCAACAGACACTGACGTCCAGGACACTGAGGTTACTTCCCAAGGTCTCTGCAGCTGTCAGGGCACCACGCTGCAAATGGCTCTGACCAGTGATCCACACTGTGACTATGGGAGGAAAATAAGGGGTGGTTCAGTTTTTTATGTTGACAAAACTATATATTATGTCGCATCTGTAGGAGCAAATGGATCAAGGGAGCAACACCTCAACATATAGATGAGTCTGTAAATGTTTTTTGTTGTCCTTTTGAAGAAAAACAATGTAGCAATCAGCTGTCTAAAGTCAAGTAGCCAAGACTTGTACTTAAACTTTATGCTGTGTGTAGCAGGCGTGGTGGAGGCATCATATTTTTATTTCAGATCTGGTGTGACTTTCCCGGGATCAAGTCTCTTTTCCACAAACTTTTGGACCTGTCATGACCTCTAGATAATTGTGGCATTACATCAAGGGGTCACACCCCTGTGCACATACTTAGATACGTTTGGTCTGGGTTTGTTTTTCGTTGTTTGGGTTAGGCCCTTTAGTTCCAAATAAGTTTCGACAGTCTGTGTTTCCCCTTACTTTTTCAACATGACAATACCCCCGTGCACAAAGCCAGCTTCATAAAGAAATGGTTTTCCCAGTTTAGTGTGGAAGAACTTGACTGGCGTGCACAGAGCCCTGACCTCAACCCCATCCAACACCTTTGGGATGAACTGGAACGCAGAATGCTAGCCAGCCCTTATTGACCAACATCCTTGTTGGACCTCACTAATGCTCTTGAGGCTGAATGGGAGCAAATCCCTGCAGCCAGGTTCTGACATCTGGTGGGAAGTCTGAAACCAGAAGATTTGAGGCTGTCATAGCTGCAGATGAATGCCCATATACTTTTTTGGGGGTGTCTACATACTTTTGGCCATGTACTGTATATTTTTCTGTAGATTGGTTCATTTTCACCAGTAATGTACTGTCAGACAAAACAGTATGGCTTGTAAAAATGTGTTTATTCTCCCTATTTTGCCAAGCGCCTGACTGGGGGTGTGCTTATATTTATGAAATGTGTGCTCACATAGTCTACGCTGCAGTCCAGTAAACATGTTAAGTAGGAACATTTTTCTGAGTCTCCTCATCATAATTCTGCTGAATTATGGCCACGTGTGCTCACTGTCTCACTTTAATCCTCTTGGTCTCCCTCTCACGCACACCCACCCAGCCACCCAGCCACCCCCCCACACACTCACACGAAAACACACCAGTGACTGCATTCACAGACAATCTGCAACACATGACAAATCCATAAAGCACTTGACCAAAAGTGACATTAAAGCACCCCAGAACAGAGACACACAAACATTGAAATGCACATTCCATCTGTTTTGCAGCAACAACTACGGCTCACAGTGGGAGAATGAGGATGAGGGAAGAATAAACATTGTGAAGAACTAATTGGAAGAACATGTAGAAGTGAGTGAAAAGAGTATCATGAGGACATATGTACACACAAATACGCAGCAAGGCCCAATATTGGACCAAAGAAATGGGAAACAACAGCATTATCAGGATCATTCGTTATTACCAAAAAATCTAGGCTTGCTCAGAATTACACGCATCATTACGCTGACAACCGCGGTGGGGAATATAAGGAAAAGTAAACGAGAAAAAGCACAACATGGCAGGTGATTGTTAGCTCTGCAGCTCCAGCTGTATAAAAGTTTTTGAGTTTGCACAGATCAAATGGCGCCCATTTCCTTCTTTGGTATTTTTAAGAAATCCACCCAAACCGATTGCTGCTGACAACATGCCTGCCTCTCAATGGACTTTTCAGCCTGCTGGGTTTAATTAGAAAGAGAAGACCCACCCAAAACAAATACTACCCACAGCTACTACTACCAGTATTGGTCAGCAAGGGAAATAAATTCTCTCTTTCCTGTTGGGAGGGCCTTTCCGCAACAGCAATCTGGCAGGTCGAGTGTAGAGAAAACGTGAGAGGTGAGTGTAGAATTATGATGATAAAAGAGATGAAATGATGTTCACTTCCCTCGCTACCCTTGTCTCTGGGTGTTTCCTTTGTTTCTCACATCCCATACAGGCTTCACTCAGCATTTTCCAAAAACAAATCTTTGTCACTTTGCCATGTTGAATTATTTTAAGTACAAGTACTGCTTCCATTCTCTCTGTCGCTCTCCCTTCCTTCATTCCCTTTCGTGAGAAACCATGGGCAAAATTCCTGCATGGAAACATCTTACAACTATTACTTTGTGGTTTTCAACAATTGCACCTTAAAAATAATAGAATATAGTTGAAGAGTAAAGCATAATTTCCGTTGAACCGTGTTTATATCTGTGTTTGTGATTCAGATTATCAGCTTTTTCAAAGCAATAGACAACCATGAGCATTGTATCAAGGGGATTAGTGGTACTAAGTATCCAGGGTTTATATCTGCAATTTAGACATTTAACATTGTTAGCATTATAAGTAAACTATTATTGTTTTGCAACCTGTATTTCCTTAAGTAAGAGTAACAGGAGGTACTCCCACCTGACAGAAAACAGTATAAAGCTCTTTAGAGAGCCTTTCTGATTTTTATGTGCTCCCTCTCAGCTACATTTTTTCACTTTCTCCTGCACTGTCCATTTTTTATCCACACTGCTCGACCACGGCCATTAATGTGCGTGTGATAAAATCGTGTGTGATTATGACAGGCAGAGATCATACCTTCAGGTTAAAAGTCAGTTGGGGGGGCAGACAGTCCACAGTTTTGAGTGACTGTAGCTGCAACGTGTTGGTTTCACTGGCCTGACACTCCCTGCCAGTGTCCACAGAGATGGTCCTGACCTAGCTGGGGCCTAAGCAAAATTCTTCTAATAGGACACTCCTACTTGACTCCTAAGGTATGTAAACAATTTGCCATTGCTGCACAGTAACACCTGACACTGCAGTGCTCTCACTACAATCTTATTACAGAGACAGACTGGTTTAAAGGAAGGATCCTTTAAAAAAAGACAATCAGAAGTGCAATCAGTTTACAACAGTGTTTTGTTAAATTGTGTTTACAAATGCTACTTACCATATGCAAACCACCAGCAGCTGATACCGACGTTTCCTTCTCTAGGATCGATACTCATATAAAAGGATCGATATCTAAACTCAGTAATTTGGAGTGAGTGTGTGTTTAATCATAAGTATCTTACTGCCACCAGGATGGTCTAATTATAGGCTGCACGGTTGATAGGAACTACTTTTCCTTCCGCCTGTCAAAGTCATGCTTGCGCTATAGGGCTCTGTGACGGAGCTTCTTTGAAGTGAGTCGCTGCAGCCCTTAACATTTCTACCGATTGAATACTGACTGGCTGACTAAAAATGGTCATGTCTGGCTGTATTTTAGCTGTGAAGGTAATAATGTGACATGTGAACAATGTGACTTGACAGTGAAATACTTAGGAAACACTGCAAACTTCGCTAAACATGAGATCAAGTCAAAATAATAGGATGATGTTATGAAGCGGCAGTTCTGAGCAGGATATTTTTATTATAATTAAAGAATATGACGGTAGTTTGATGTCTTGTCATTATGCAGCTATTATTTTGAATTGGTAAGGCTGCCGCCCACTCCTTATTTCTCTCATAAATACAGAAACGGGAAAGGGGAGGTTACATTAAAGTAGAAATAAAATATGTAAAAAGTATTGGTATCGGTATTGGCAAGACCAGCCTGGGTAACATAACTCATAAAAGAGCTCGCGGTCCAGTGGATTTCAGGTGTAAGAAAAGGAATTTATAAGCAGATGATAGCGAGGTAGAGGAGGAAGAGAGCCATTATAATGGCTTTTGTGGAGCTTTTTTCGCTGCTCTAGAGTGACATCAAAGTCGCATCAATTCAAACCTGAGTGTCCAGACTCAGGTCGCATTTAAAAAGATCCAATCTGTATTGGATTTGGGCCACATGTGGAAGTGGCCCAATTCCGAACTTGAAAAGATCAGATTCCATGTGACTTGGCCTGTTCACACTGTCATAAAAAGATCACATCTGAGTCACATATGGGCAAAAAGAAAATAAAACATGACTTCAGTGAAATATTATTTTATTGTGAAATAAAGTTGCACAATAATCCTTTCTCAGTGTAGGGGCCAGATTCAGATGGCTTTTCGCCTTTGTATGCTCAGGGAGTAATGAAGACCTACACAACTGTAACGGAAATCATGTTCCAACACGTGCTCGTATAGAAACAACAGAATAGGTCCATAGTTGATGTCTCCAAAACAGCTTATATAAGTGTTTTTAACGTTTTTCTCCTTTGCTTAAACACTATAACCAGGCTTTTGAACTTAAATTTCAAAACCATTACTCCATTTTTCAAAAAAGCACACCCATTTCCCTAAACTCTACACAAATCCCTTAATTTCTCATTGCCGACACCATGTGGTCATTGAGGCCCCATCCACGCTACTGCACCTTTTGCTATGTTTGCACCTCCTGTCAAGACTAAAATGGTAAAAACAAAGACCTTAAACGGAGAAGTTTGGAATCGCTGCCGACCCCGCAAAAACAGAGGACTTTAGAAATGATGACACAGACGCTCGGCTCTCTGATTGGGTCTTATAAGTCATGCAAAGCAGAAACACGATGCTACTGACAGAGATTTTGAGTTGGTATTTTTATTAAAATATTCTAGGCCTATCTGCCACAGTCCCGTGTTACATTCAGTAACAGTCCCAGCTGGTTATTGGTGCATGCAAAAAAAATCTGGTCTCACTCTTTGTCGTCATTTCTTTATTCTTTTGACCATCTGCTTCATGTTTACACCAGCAGGCGCATGCCCAGTGGACCTGAACAGCCAATAGATAGTCGTTTTAATGTAGACGGAGATCAACTCTGATACGCAGCGAAAACTCTGGGGCCAGAGGAAGCACTGACATTCAATATTGTTCACTCAATCAGCACAGGTTGAGCTCAATTAGCACACAGCTACCCATGTGTAAAACAACAGTCATAATTGATAACACACCAATCAGAAGCTTCAATAGATGGATAAATTGCCGGAGTCAGTTCATTCAGTTTTGGAACAATGGATCCAGAGAAATCTGAAGGAAGAGGTGAAGGACACCAGAGATGAGGAGGAGGACGAGTATGTAGAGGAGGAAGAGGTGAAGGAAGAGGAACAGCAGGAGATGGAGGAGGAGATGGGATAGGAGGAAGATGAGGAGGTGGAGAAGGGAGTAGGAGGAGGGAGGTGAAGAAGGAGGTGGAGGAGGTAGAGGGAGGAGTAGGTGGAGAAGGAGGTGGAGAATAAGAATCTCTGGCCTGCCCCAGACCAAAGACAGGACGCATGGGGCAGAAAATTTGTTGTTTGGTGTGTTGTACTGTACAGCACACTAAGGAATAAAAAAATATGTGCAAATGTATACATTTATTATTTCTTTTGTGTTCATCATGTGAATAGGTTTTTGAGGGGGAGAACCACAAGCACCATTACTTAAAACCAGATTTTGTAGCGTTGTTTTGTATCTGTAATATATCTCACCAGTGTATAAAACTGTGTTGTAGTGTGTGTGTGTTTTTGAGGGCTTGTGTGTTAAGTCTGAGGGCAAAGTTTGGGTTTTTCAGCAAGATTGAATGGTTTTGAGTAGAAAGTTTCATTTTGACCTGAAAATAACATGTTTGGGGAACTGGGTGAGAAGTTGTGGATTTGTGTTTAGAGTTTCGAGAAAAAGAGTCATAATTTCAATCCCCGGACAGGCAGGATAAAATCTGGGTGCCCTTCCTCATTTACCACCACTGAGGTGCCCTTGAGCAAAGCCCATAACCCCATAACAGTGGCTTAGTGGCCAGCAGACCAGGCTGCGGTTGTACTGGGCAGCTTCCAGGTATGAATGTGTAGCAGTGTGAATGTGATCAGGGCCTTCCTGTAAAAGAGAGGCTTCCTCTCAGTGAAGCTCCCCTGAATAAATAAAGGTTAAAAAATATATATATATAGTAACTATCGACCTATGTTGTCGTTTTAAGGGTGAGGATGGGCTGAATGTTCTGATGCCTCATTATGAAAGCTTCACACAGTATGTTGAAAAGAGAGGTCTGAATTATGCAGGCATTTTATAATGTGCAGACTGTCTTGAAGGCTTCATAAACTCTTCATTACTTGTCCGGTTGAACATACCCCATGTTGGTGTTGCTCGTTTGGGTTGGTGTGAACACTGGACTCGTACTGGTCTCTGGTCCACCTCAAAGAGGTGGTCTTGCACTGCTGACAAGTAAACTCAGGAGCAGTTAATTTGTGGCGTGAACTTTATTCGAACCATTAATGAGAAGTGTACCATTGTATGTGTCATTTCATTGGTTAACAAAACTGGTGAACTAATAACTTGTTTTCTACAAAAATGACGACTAGCAGGGGACAAACATGGGCTAACGACAAAGTGAGATACCCTCTGAATATTTAGGCTGAAGAGAATGTTTCTCAATTACCAGAGAAGGAGCATAAGAACACTGAGGTATTAAAAATATTCAGCAATAAAAATAATATATTCCAGCAAACTGTTGTGCAGTGTCATGTGAAAGTTAAAAAACTGCCTCAATAGTAGCCTACATCAAAGTCAAGCTGTACGATGTTAAGTATTATGGGAGTTTGTTTTTTTACCCCCTGATGAATCGAACACCATTTCAACCACATGGGCGTTACAATTTTTGGATTTTTTCCTTTGTAAAAAGCAAACCGGGCCAACTGGAAAATTGAAACTATATATCATCCTTGCAGTGGTTCCATTCAGGATCCGAACTTTTAAATGTGAACCCGTCCTTAGTTATATGTGCAGGCTTAAAAATAGCTTTTAATAAAACAAAATGGGAAAGGGACCCAGATTTTAGTGCAAGAGTACGTCACTGTCCATGGCCAATGTAGTCAGCAAAACAATCCTGTTTTTCGCCATCTAACTTTTATGATTTGAGTTTAATGTCCTCACTAAAAACATTCTCCTTCTGACTGGCCAGCAGCCAAAAACCAGATGACATGAAGAGGAACTAATCAACATGTTGTTACACTCATCTGGGTCACATTCAGTTATTACCCTGCGGCCACAGCGATAATCTTTACCAGCAACTGGTGTGTGGACTTGCTTTGCCTGGGATCATCCCTCAGGCTATATCAGGCCCTACCCCTCTGATTCATAGAGCTTGCTGAGTCACACGCAGCCTGAAGAAAATCTGCAGATACTTGACAAGACCGATAAAATATGTCCACCTCTGCGTTTTTTTGGGTAGTAAAAAAGTAATGATTTCATTTACATTTTAATTGAAAGTGTAAAATTCTTCTATAAAACACTTATTCATAATCATAATCCATAATTTAAAGATGAATCCTTAAAACACAGTACACTTTAACCTTAAGATTCAAATACAATATAATCTACCAACAGTATCTTTTCTTTTTGTGATGCAGCAAAAGCTTAATTTCCAATAAACCATTTTGCTGCAACTCTACATGGCAATAGTGTTTATTCTTGCATTTTCTGTCAATTGAATGTTATTTCTGGCTGTTTGTATATGTCCATGAGAGAGTATATTTGAAATCCTTTTCATACCTCTCTCTGTAACTCTGTAAGTTATACCTATACGGACCAAATAATGTAATTTTCATATCACCTAAGAGAATGTCTTTGGTTTATGTTTCATTCACTCACAATAAAATGAACCTGACTGATGCAGAGGATGATTATTTTTTTAACTCTCACTCTGCGTCTTCAGGTAGGAGGTCTGAAGAGCTGGTTCTCGACTGCGCTCCTCACTCTTAATTTCACCCTCCAGGTCTGAAGCAGTGACTGCAGGTTTAGCAGGGAGGGTCAAAGGAGGTGGTTGAAATGACAGAACAGCAGATTCTGTCTCCTGGTGGGGTGTTAGTTCAGCCTGGCTGATAGTCAAAACCTCCTGGTTGGCAGTAATGGCAGGAGGTTCACCAACAGGAGGATATTTTAGGAGGTGGTGGAGCTGGCACCACAGTGGAGTCCCCTTCTGATT
This sequence comes from Micropterus dolomieu, assembly GCF_021292245.1. Taxonomy (NCBI): domain Eukaryota; kingdom Metazoa; phylum Chordata; class Actinopteri; order Centrarchiformes; family Centrarchidae; genus Micropterus; species Micropterus dolomieu. Next base: position 30,882,701 of record NC_060152.1, on the reverse strand, counting down.
TATCCAAGCTAATGTTGGAAGGGGGTTCAGCAGTGGTCAGAGCACCAGGTGAGGAATTAAATGACAGCAGAGTCTGGTTATGGGCTGGGTTTAGGCAACTCTGCTGGTTCAGCCTGACTTCCGGATGGCAGTAATGGCAGCAGGTTCATCACTAGGGGTCAGTGGATTGGTTAAAGGGGAAACATCCGCAGAGTTTGATCCTCCGTTGGGCTACTCACCTTCCAGGGCTGCAGCAGTGACAGCAGGTTCAGCAGAAAGGCTCAGAGGAGGTGGTGGAGATTGTACCACAGTAGAGTCTGATTCTGGGCTGGTTCATCTAAGTAATAGTTGGCAGGATATTCCACACTGAGGGTCAGAGGATCTGGTGGAGTAATCACAGCAGTCTGGTTCTCTGTTTGGTTCAGTATCCTCCTCCAGACCAGGCTTCTCATCCATATCTTCAGCCTGGGTGCCCATGGCCATGGCATTATCTACCATCTGTTGGTTGGGTGCAGTTGCACTTGATTTGCAGCTACGTCAGTGATAACTGAGGCTCAAACAACATACAAATGTCCCCCGCTGCAACATCAGTGATGTTCGGCACCTCAGCCTCCGCCCCAGAGTATCTGGAGCGTACATCTGCCTCAACTTTTCCTGTATACACAGGACCATGTCCTCTCTGATGGAGCTTGAAAAGGTCACCTGAGCATGGCTCAAAGAGCAGAGGAGACACGATTAAAGAACAGCTTTTGACACCAACAGCCATGTCACTGAGCTGCTGGGAGGGCATGTTGAGGAAACGCTTGGAAGAGTCACCCAGAAGCCCTACTGGACCCTGGGGTCTACCTTCATCGTCACCTCTTGTGGGCCCAGCAGTTCGGAGCTGGGTGATCTGCAGAGTGGATTCACATATGGCTGTATCGAACAACACGCTGATTGCTCTGTAGGTATCTCTGCCTCCTTCAATGAACTCTGTGGATATCGTGTTTCTGTATATTACATTTAAGAAAACTGGCAAAGCTCTAACAAAACGATTTCACTTCAAACTATAGACTCGAGAATACTAAAACACAGTTCATCCTTCAGGCGTCTAACTGGGCAAGTAGTCATGCTCCAGAAATATTTTATACCCATGTACATCACCTTGTGATTCTGCTACAGATTTGTTCACTGACATGAGACATCAGCTTCTGATTTGTGATATATCTGTTTGGACATATGATCATGACATATGATCACATGAGGATGAGCAGAAGCTCAGTTGTTATTTAAAGTCAGTATTTAGATGTTTGCCTAAATTTAACTCTGAGTCTTCAGTCCCTCTTACAGAAGTTGATCATCTTGTTTCTAAACACATATAGAATTTAATTATAAATTCCTCCATATTGTTTTTAATTTGTGTTCAACTATGTAAACCACTTTGTAACTCTCTATTTTTTTTTTTAACACACCAATAATAAATTCAGCCAGTGCATATCTCAAAATACACTTTACATTTGTTGACTCAAATACACATCAGACAAACCAAACTAGCAGGGTGCTACATACAATAACAAACTTGTAATCCAATACAATGCCAATATGTTCCTGAAGTTTCTTAGTAGCCGCTGCTCATGTCTATATACCCGTGTACACACACATCCAAAACATCATTTTAATATGTGGATGTGAAGAAAGATATTCTTGAGACAGCTAGTTACTCATCCAGAGACCTACACCTCTTGGACTCAGTAGACTAAAGCTGTGACGCATAGCTACACCAAAGAGAAGCTTAGATCCATGTGTGCTCTGCAACAGCATCAACAAAGCTTGATACTCATCTGTTTCTTATGAGGGCACTGTTTGAACGCTTGTGAACGTTATGATGTGTATTAGTACAGTCTGTGCATGTGTGCGACTGATGGAAGTAAAGTCTCTTTTGCTGACTTCTGATGGAACCCGAACATTTGGCGTTTCTAGAAGTTGTGATAAATAATTTAGACGAAAACACCATAAAATAAAAACAGCAACAGGAAAAAACGAAAAAGACTTTTGATGAACCCTGAAATTAAATATTGTCTTTCATATGGACTTTTGCTTTTTAAGAAACGAACACCACCAGGTCTCATTCAGAACTGCCTCTAAACTTAAATGTATCTGTCAATGTTTAGGGCTGCGTGCTTGAAAGAAAAGCATGTCTGCACAAATGATCTATTACAGTGTGTGGCATAGTTCCTCTGATCTGTTGGACCAAAATCATTTGAGAAAACAAAATCAAAAGGCAAAGATAATTAAAGGAAAACTCAAAACCCATAAATTATAGAATTAATTTTTCCCAAATTATAACAATTGAATTCTACAAAATTGAAGGCAGCGTGAGAACAGCCTCCCCTCCCTTCTCTCTCATCTCCTGCCTCCTCCCCCTCAGGGGTTTAGTTCTGGCTGCAGAAGCAGAGCTGCAGAGGTTAGGAAGTAGATTAACAGCGGCAGCGGGGAAATCACAGGGCGGCACCATGCACAGATCATGTTCTGCTGACTGATGAGCCCCTGCTCCCCTGCAGTTCCACCAGTCTCTATTGATTGTTAAAGGTCTGTGAAACATGCAGCGTGCACGTACTCCTTCCGTGTTATTCCGTATTAGCACCGTCCTTTTTGGGCTCTTTAGTCTCCTTCTTAATCTCTCTCCCTTTAGATCTGCACTTAAAGTATCCGGATTTCTTTCTTTCCTTTTCGAGTGGTATTTCTCTTAGATCAAAACATCTCTTGATTTTCACTTAGCACCATGTAGGGTGAGCATTTGAGCAGATGTCTTTCTGTGTGTGTGTGATGGTTTTGCCAGCTGAGCACAGAGCACTCCCGTCCTGCCAACTTGAGAAATGAGAGGAAGCATTTTACAAGTCGTGTGGTTGTTCTTCCATAACCTGACTCGTGCTGTACATCTCAACCTCTGCAACTGAATGCGGCGATTGTATGGCATTAAGAAAAAACATCTTGCCTTTCAATTTGTGATGTGTGAAAATGGAATAACCAACGATGTGCAGTATATTCAAGCTAACAAAAGTGTTTTATATTTAGCTTGAATGTTTGACAGACTTCTGTATAAATTAATGATTTTCTAAATGATTAATAAGTGTGCATACCCTTTAAGTTGCTAAAATGCAGAAGCCCCATCTCTAAAGTCAGACTATGTAACTTGTAAAATAATTTAACAATCTTCTTACAAATAAAAAGTTTCATTCATAAGCATAATAAAATTGACACTTGCTAAATTCAATACATTAAGTGGGCATTTTCTAACCCCCCTCCCCCCCACCAGAGTACACACACATCCGCTTATTTGATTCTCCATAATGTCCCTCAGCTGTTATTTTTTATCCCTTTTGTCTCTCCCTATTTGAACCAGAGGCAGCTGGAATGACTTCAGCCAGGACCAGACTGGCCACGCATGTTTTATGGTCTATGTGTGTATGTGTGTGTCAGTCTACATGTATGTACGGCATGTGCAAGCATGTTCATATGTCAACCCATTTGTGTGCGTGCAAACTGTTTCACATGCTCTCTGTTCCATGAACGAAGCCTGAAAGCAGACCATCATCAGTCTTGTACTTCTCTCCCATCAGGACTCATAGCAGAGGTGAAAGGCCAAACCTCTAAATGCAAAGCTGAGCCGTAACATCTGATGTCTGAGGTACACCGCAGACGCACATCCACGCAGCCTTCAGCCAGGGAGGAAGTGGAGGTGGTGACGGGGAGTCAAACGGCACACAGCGGCTAAAACGAGGCAGGGAGGGTTACAGTAAAAAGCACCATAGCGACAGGAGGAGTTCAGGCTCAGGTTTAGGAAGGGTGTAGCAACACTGACTTATTTATCAATCTTGCACAAGAACAAATGTGATCTTGCAGTAATCGCACGATCATTTCCCCAACAGAGTCAGTGTTTATTGATATTGTCTTGGTTGAATCCTGAAGATCAAACTCACATCTGGTCAGAGACTGTGTAGACACATTTCAACAAGCTGATTAATCTTGGACTCGAGCTTACATAATACATGCAACAGTTATAACCAGAATCATGACTGGAATCATTATCACAATCACAACCATTTCACACATGGAACCCAGACACAAAATTGCTTTAGTTTAACTTTATTTGCAACATAACTGCATGCTAGGAAGTTTTATTCTCATTGTAAAGTGCTATACATTCACACTGTGCAGACACGTCATTAAATACTGTGCTTACTTATCACATAAGTGTGCCTAAAAAAACCTAGTATGTTTACTTTTTCCAGACAAGGCCTGCCCAGTGATAGCGAATTATGACTCTTAAATCACATGACTTCACTGTAGAGCAACAAAACCTCAAGGGGACACAGGAGACCAATGTTTGCCTCCCATTCTGACAACAGTCAACATTGGTTTGTTTTAACCAATACTTTAACCATAGTGGTGACAGACCAGAAAACAGTCGTTTGTTTGTAACCTTTTTGGAGGAAAACAATTATATATGCTTCTTTTGGAAGGCGATGATAAATAGCGTATTTTTTTTGTATGGAGGACTTGTTGCAACTTCTACACATACCAACCCTGACTCCTAGAAATTCTGTGGAAACGACTTATACTGCTCACGTGTGTCCGGGTCAAATTGATCACTATAAGCTTCTTTTTCTTAATTTCTCATGCAGTTTACCATCTAATTGAAATTTGTATATTTATTACATGAATATAAAGTAATAAAAAGGACAGCTTTGCTATTTACTGGATTTTACTGACTCTTTCAAAATACAGAACAGCTGTTTAAAATGCTTTTCAAATTACAACACTGTGTATAATTAAAATACACTATACAGTAATAAAGTACTGTAGTTCAAATTATAATTAGGCTATAGTCTAAAAAAGTTTTGTGCTGTTTACAAATACATTAACGTCAGTAGTGAAAACAGGCTAAGCCTCAGCGCTGGTTTCCCAAGATCCTTTCCCCTCTACATCCCTCAGGCCACCCTCTGGGCACTCGATTCCATCTTGGCTCCATTACAAGCAATAAACCATTTTAAATCCTCTACGTTCGTAGGTGTGGTCTTTTGTTAGTGAAACATACTAAGATATGTAAATGTTGACAGCGTACCGTCATTAGTATTAGAAGTGACTTTCATGACTTGTACTGACAAGTAATACAGAGCCAACACATTCCAATCTGAATACTTTACAGATGAGTAAAAGTGCTGTCTCGTGGATTTATGACTTTAATTTCATTTAATTTAACTTTAATTTTTCAAGCTGTCAATCATCCACAACTTTTTCACTTTTTGCAGCTACAGCGCCTTCATTTCCATTTTGTGTTGCACTATGAGACAATATTGTCCATTAGCACCACAAAAAAAAGCATTTGTAATCATCATTACAAATGTTTTTAAATTAGAAAGAGTCTTGCAGGTCACAGTGCGTCTAAACTTATTTCTAGGTTTTGATAAACGAGGGCCTCATTTCCTTTCCTTTCCTTTTCCCAGTCTTCTTCTCTCCCTCTTGAGCCTCACCTCCACTCTCAGTCCACCATCCCCTTGAAGAGAGGGAAAACTGTTTTGACAAGCGTGCCGTTTTGCAGCGATTTCAATCCATTAAACTTAATGATAATAGCCCTTCATTTTGCATCCAAACTCTAGCTGCTCTCACTCCCTATTTGTTGTGAGTGATGTAGTGTTTGGCACCAAAGACTCTAATCTGTCTCTATCCAAAAGACCCCGCCCTCTTTGCGGCCTTTCCCAACAACGCCTCGCACTGTGTGGCTGACGTCTGTCTTTCCTGTGTCCGTGCCAGGAAAGCCCAGATAAGTGATGAAGTAGAGGAGGAAATGCAGGAAGAACCCAAAAGAGATTATGTCGAAAAGCCTTTCTCCTCACTGACGTGTAGCTGTTTGTTGTGAATAGTTAAACAATTACAGAGAACAAGATATTTTTATTTATATCTGAAGTTTAATTTTTACTGTCAATTATTCACTTGTCATCATTTCCTTTGTTAATTTCCTCTGTTCTTTAAGTGAAAACCACAATGCGGATTATGTGCTATTGTCCCTTTTTATGATGTTCTAAAGTGATTTATGAATAACACTGCTTATAACCTTTGTGTGCAAGTGTTACCTCTAAATTGCTTTGTGGTCTGTTAATGCACTGTGTGTGTCTATGTCTATGTGTGTGTGTGTGTGTGTGTGTGTGTGTGTGTGTGTTTGTGTGTGTGTGTGTTGTGTTTGTGGTTTAGTGAGTTAATGGTATGTGCAGTGCATTACAATGGAGACACATTCCATTATAGCGGGGGCTGGACAACTCCTGCAAGAACAAAATGCTTGGCTTCTACACACTGTCACACACACACACACACAAATGCAAACACATGCATAACTGTGGGTGCACACACGCCTCATCCTCCGCCCACTCTTATCAGCTGTTATTTGTTCCCATACTCGCATGCATCCTGGCCTCCCGCATATGTTACAGAGATAAGGACAGCCGTAGACAAGCTGCTATTAATCATTAGGGACTAATATTTGAATGGGCCCGCTTCAGGATGACAACACAGGGTCACAAGGCTGAGGAATGAGGAAAATAGAAACAAATGAAAGTGCTGTACATTAGCATTTTTTAAAGACATCCCACTGGCTCATCTGACCAGCCAAGAAACGTCAGCACCGCAGGCTCAAGTCCATTTCTGCATATCAGTCTCTCTTCCTACTTTTTTCATCACTCTTTACTGTAAACTGTTCAGTAACAAGAAAAACTTACATCACTGTCAGAGTTCCTGAAAAATGTTTGATTCATTTCGAGTGCTGATGTATTACTTTTGCAATGTTGCACTGTGAAACTGACACTAGAAGCTGGTCCCATTAGAGAGCCTTGATGTGCACACTATGACACAGAAATTAAAGTTTTAAAACATGTGAAATGATCTGTGGCATTAAGTTAAAGTAAAACTACAGTTTACCACAACTTAGGTTTTATTTTTGAAGCTCAGGCATTGATTCTATTTGTCATTATTAACACTGTACTCGCCATAGTAATTACAGAGATCTTGGAATGTAAAGTTAACAAAGTAAGCCAAACATATTTAGAAGAAATATTTAAGTAAAAATTAAAATCACCCAAACTGTCTGTTTTAAACGTCTATCACAGTTTAAAGACAGACTACCTATCTAATCTGGCTAAACTGTTGATTTGTTCAAAAGGTTGCGTACCAGCACCTTTGAAACTCACTAATTAGTCTTAAATCTCCTCATTGTCTCCTCGCTATATCATCGTATTTAACATACAGATATAAGAGTAGTATCAAACCTCTGATCTAACTCTCGGCAAGAAAGTGAATAAGGGAGTTTGCCAAAATGTCAAACTATTCCCTCGGTCGTCTTTATCATAAACGAGACAACAGATGACCTGAGCTAAGACAATGAAGCCTTAGTTGTATTAAACATTAGTTTTCTTTTAAGATGTAGCTAAATTCATTTATTAACTCAATATGACTATATATGAATATTATTATAGTAGAAAGTGAGCTACAACAAGATGGACATGTTGTGGAGAACTCCTTAGAGTCAGTATTAAAAGTACCTTCTATCAGCATAAAATAGCACTAAAATCAGTTCAACTTAAGTAAGAAAGGAGGGAAATTAGGAAATGACGCATAAAACTGGCAAGAAAATGTATAAAACACAAGAGCTGAAAGACATCCTGATATGAGATGAGACGGGATCTAAGCAAACTTAAAAACAATCTATAAAAAACTGTCAAAGAAGACTTTTTAAGATAAATAAGTTTAAAGATGAACTTTTGCTGCAGAGTCAAAATGCACCACTTGGAATCAGCCTGCCTTAAGATGACAGACACTCTGCTGACAGTAGTGCAACAGAACAGTTGGTTTGGAGAGCTGTTCTAGTGGGAAATAATTTCCATTATTTGTGGAATGACTGATGATAAAGAGGGTTTCATGCCCACCTCCCTGCATTACTCTGTCCGGTCTATCAGCCCATGTTCTTTCCCTCATCTCACCAGACCTGCCATCCTCAAGCCATCCACCAGATGCCCTCAGTTGTTTCCACCTTTCCCGATCACCTGACTGCCCCATCCATTTATACATCTGTTCCCACTGCCCTGCAGTTACCTGGTCTACCTCGCCCACACATCACCTGCAGCTCATTCCAACATCAGCCACTTACCGTGCATACCAGTTCACTTCGTTTGTGTATTGTCGCTTCTTCCTGTTTGCAAATTCGCCTGTTTGCCATGTTCCTAGTTGCTTGCTGGATTTTGCCATTTATATTTCCTAGATTTAAATCTGTCTGGCCTGGTCTGGCCTGGCTTGATGCCATGGAACCGCACCAACCCAACAGATAGTGCAGCCCAATGTGCTTATGGTGTTCAGATAAAGTCTACAGTGTTTAAACGGGAGGGATGGAAATTATATGTGTGGTCCAGATACATAATAAACACAATCAAACTATACTCATACACCTAATGAAAGTGAAAAGAAGGGAGTGTAAAATTGAAGAAGCAGAAGTATCAGGTTACAGTGCCCCACACCAACATGGTTGTGCTATAGACACATATTTGCACAAAATTTCAACGGTAATAAAGGATCTAATAACTTTCTTCCAACAGTGTTTGCTCAGAGGATGTTGTAAACACCAACAATGCAACCTATTAGAACAGTTATAGTAGTATAGTTGTTGTCGTATGATATTTGTGGTTTATAACAATTTGGTTCGTGTTTTTGTAGTTTTGACCATTGTTTCTATCAGTTATGAGAACTTTCTTCTAACAAACTTAATTGCTGAGATCTGACAACACAAGCTGAGCACTCAGACAGTCTGTAAACAAGCCAACAGTTCAGCCACATTATATTCACCACTTTATTTCGAGGTAATGGTGGAATTAGGTACAGAAAAGTTGAAGCATGAAGTCACGCAGTTTGGAAAATCATAACCTGGGCGTTGGTTTAAAATCTGTGATTGTCTGATGGCTTGTGTTTCTTCCCCGTCAACCTTTTAGCGATGTTGCCATGTTCCTACATCTCAGCAATTCATTTGGTGAGAAAAACATTATTATTATAGATGGTAATGAAGGCTAAACTATGCAAATAAGATAATAATAATAATTAACCGAAATTATACGTTTTCCCAGATGATTAAGATGACTGCAGGTTTGTCTGTGAGTCTCAGAACACGGAAAAACATCCTGACACAAACTCATCAGTTCCTGTTATCTGGTAATTGCTAGCTACCTCTGATCCCCACAAGGATCCGATCAAAAGATTACAGAGGAAGACACGATGATCCCCGGATTACTTTTTAGGGTTTCTGTAGAGACAGCTGCTGGATTACGGTTAGCAGACTTTTCCCCACAGTGGCAGAGCAGCAAGGCCCCTCAAACTGAATTTAAATGTTTGGTCACTAACATACACCATGAGCCTGGAGGTTTCATTCCCACCAAACACGGCTCATTTGCTTCCTTCCTTTCTCTCAGGTTCAAGTAAGATCCATTTGTTTTCAGTATCAAGACTGCACTGAAGGGGCGCCAGCTAGCTCACTGCTAGAGCGTGCACCCTATGTACAAAGGCCGAGTCCTTGCCGCAGTGGCCTGGGTCAAGGAAATCTACATAATACAATCTTTAAGTGACTTGGATTATGCTCCTTGTTATTTACTCTTTATTCTCCATCCCTTGTACCTTGTTTATTCTTCTTCTTCTTCTTCAGAGCTTCTCCTGTTTCTTGGCTCCAGGTCTTGCCCTTCCTTTTCAGACACATTCCAGAGGGCATACCGAGCCTCTCCGCCTGCATATGATGATTGCTGTCAAGAAAAACACTCTCTTCTCTGGACAAACACTGTCAGCTTGCAGGGTCAGAGTCTGAAGTGGAAGGCATTGTTCATGAACGAGAATGTTGAACTTGGAGTTGTAACAACCAATGAGGGTCGTGTAGTAGTAGTATCGACCAAAAGCCTCACAAACTCAGAGCTGACATCCATTACCTTTAATCTGTTCATGTTTCTCATGCGAACACAATCAGTGTGTGTTTGGACCCTTGGCCTTCATCCACCATCACCTCCAAGCGGGACAATGGTGTTGTGTATCAGGGACAGGGTGGTCTATCCACTTCTTCTGCTGCTCCCAGATGATGCATCATTCCTACTGTGTGACAGTTAGACTGCCAGCTCCATAAACAACATTATCACTGCAGACTGTTCAGGCTTTTCCTGCCTCTGTCTGGATGTCTGATGTCTGAGTGTAAAAACACCTTGGGGCAGATAATTGTAAAAAAAAATAAATTAAATTAAAATAAACGTGTACAGATGCAGCTACTGAATCAGAGTGACTTTTTCACCTTTCTCTGCTTATCCCCAGGGCATATTTATATATGGCTAAAAGCTCATTTTGATGCGCCGGTTACAGAGATAAAAGATCCGCTTTTTGACGCAAAAAGAAACACATACGAAAATTAAGAAACAAAACAATAAATTACCACCACCCCCAAACTAACAGCAGAAGAGCAATACTATGCAATATACCAACGGGGCTTAACACAGAACACATCAGCGGCCGAAGGGTGGACGAACACGATGTCGGTGCCATCAGTGCTGCCAACACAAACATATTCCAGTCTGGGTCTTTAGTGGCCAGCTGTGGCCCAGGAAATCCAGTCCTGGCTGAAGAGGAGTATTGAGTTGTCGTTGTGGAGTTAACTCGAGGCTACTGCGGAGAATGCCTGTACCTAAAACCTGGTTGGACTTGTACCCCAGCGACTTTAAAACAGGAACTGAACTCTTGAACTCTGGCATTTTTATTGGAACACCCTTACACACGTTTAGTTTTTTTAGTTTTTTAGTTTATTATGAACGAATGATCCTCTTTTTTTTTTTTACTCTGCTCCTCCTGATTTTTTTAGAACCTGTAATTCATAGGCTCATTGCGTTGTTGGAAGATAGACACGCTAAACTACGATGGCGAAAATGGTAAACATCAGGGTTAACATTGTCATTGTTGGCATGTTAGCTCACCAACATTAGTATTTTGCTCAAGGCAACACTGTGTGTGCTTAACTGTAGCCTCTATAGCAGAGGTAAGCAAATAAGTCTGGCATTGGGCCAAGTTTTTTGTCACTTCATGTGTGCCTGTTTAGCTCAGTCAGCAGTGCACAGGACTCCTGTTTGAAGGGTTGTGTGTTCAGTCCCCACTTGCTGGTCAACAAATTGATATGAAGATATCGTTTTTTATATTCACAATTAAGCATGTGCAGGAGTGTGTGCCTCCCAGCGAGTGGTCCACATCATATGGGTGCTTATTTTCATTTCCCCAGTTTCTCCAGGCAGAGGAGATTCCTGCGTTTCTCATTCAGGGGAATCCAATGTCACGTTTTCTGACGTCTTTTTCAGAGGTGTGTTAAGCAAGCCAGAGACTCTTTTGAATTTCCTTCTGAACTTTGAAGTCAAAGCTCTCAATTAAACAAGACATGAAGTACTGCTGCAAAGATGTTCTTACGCTTGTATTTTGTAGGCACAATCACTTCAGAGGAAGTGATTATGTGAGTAGCTGTTGCTGTCATGACTGACATCTGTTTCAGCACCAGCAGATAATGTTAATTTTGTTGTTGTTTTTTGCTGCTTTCAAAGTAATCTGTCCATGGGACCTTGATTGAGAACCAGATCAAGATTGCACAACACCCAGTTTGCCATAAAACTGAATTTGGATATGACTCCTATCTGGTGACCCCCTGACCTTTCTTCTGGCATTGCCATCTGGGCAAATGTTCCACTTGTACACATGGAATATTCAAATCTAAGCAGAGTGCTATTAAGTCTGGCACCATCCTCTGCTCAAAATTACAACTATGTACACGAGATTTCTCATTATCTAATAGGCTTGAAAATATATTCCCTCAAGGGCGTAAATCCTTTGGACTTTAATGATTTCATGAGCAATAATGCTGGAAATGGAAATGCGTGCAATAACTTTCAGTGATGAATTGTTACTAGATGAGTCATTTGACTGAAAAATGCCCCTTCCTGGATGGAGGATACCGCTGGATGGGAGAAGAATTAGGGTGTGGGTGGAGGGTACTTCCCACAGCATTAATAACTGCTGAGTGAGGATATGATGAAAGGGTCTTGAGTTTCCACTGAGGCCAATGTGAAATGCCTGACCTCTATATTCTTACAGAGAATTATTCAAAACAGTGCTGGGAACAATGGACAGAGAAGCAAAACACGGTGGGGAAAAAGACTGAAAAGTGAGCAGTGATGGCAAATGTCAGCTGAAAGTAATAAGATTCCAATGTTGGGACGGTAATGAGCTGCTATTGTGCAGTCTTACATAAAGTTACCACTTACGCTTTTTCTGGCAATCCATAAGGGATGTGGCAGATTGATGATGAGGTTGAGATGGGAGAATCTTTGTGTGCACTGTCAACATTTCATTCATTCACTCATTTCTTCCTCTTTCCCCTGTATTCTGATTATGTAATGAACAGTTCAGGCTGCAGCCATGTGCAGCAACATTAGCTTTCCCTCAATCCACAAGACAACAGGTGGACAAGCACACAGTGGGTGCATTTCAACAGTCTGCAAATGACCGCTTTCAATTAGCGGTGTGAATGGGTGTGTGTGTGTGTGTGTGTGTGTGAGAGAGACCGGGGTTTGCATACACGGCCATTTTCATAACCCCATGTGTGGTACTAATCTCCTCAGGATGTGTAGATTAAAGAGTGACACAATTATGTGTGTGTGTGTGTGTGTGCATGAGGATGTTTGTATAGTAATTGAGACTCTGTAGGAAATGTTGGTGGAAACAGAGCTGTGGAGTCCTTTTACAAGATTCACCCGAGTTAGGATAACAACACACAGAAATGAAGCTAACCGCATTGACATCTCAAAGTTTGGAAATGTGTTTTTTTCTTTTTCTTTTAGCAGTTAGCTGTATTCCTTCAAAACCCTACTGCCTTTTGCCCTGTTCAGAAGGTGAAACAAAGTTCTCTAATGACAATACTGCATGTATGGACTTGTCTGGAAGAGAGAGCAAGAGAGAGAATATGTGTGAATCTGGTTTGAATATGTGTCGTACTCTAAGTCTAAGATATATGTTTGCCTCTGATTATTTGGGTATTTTTGTTTAGTTTTACACATGAAATGTGTGTTCATTGTATTAAAAAAATATGTAATTTAGCTTTAATTATTTAGCTTTAAATATGACCTTGAAATTCTAGTCAGTAGTAGCGTTTACTAGCTTTAGGTGTGCTTTTTTTTTTTTTCTTTAAGCTTGTGTACACTGAATAAAACTGTAATCAGTCAGTACAAATATGGGGGCATTTAGCAACAAAACAGGCCAATATCTAAGACATGATCTGGATCTTTCTTTTCATGCATGTTTTTCATGAGGTTAAAAAAATTGCTACTTTTAAATATTTGCACGGACTGGAGTGTGTGTGTGTGTGTGTGTGTGTGTGTGTGTATGTGTGTGTGTGTGTGTGTGTGACACCATCATGTTTCTGTGTAAATTCTTTTGCTCGTGTCCACAGCTGTTCTCAACATTCCAAACCGGAGTCTGTTGGACTTCCAGGAGCTAGCACACACTCACACACAAACACACCACTGCACCATGCCACCGTGTGCGAAGGTCAACTGTGCGCTTTGGCAGCCTTAGTTAAAGTAATACTGCTAATAACTATGGTTTACCATCGATGCGTGTTGTTTAATCTGCAAACGGCGAAGCGCAGAGTATCTAAACTTTGTGAGGGACTACTGCCACAACTGTGTATTTGCATTAGCTGTGGACATACAGTAAAAAATAGAGTTCAGTGAGTCACTGCTTGTTGAGGTTGAGGTTGTCATGGTGACAAGTCATTACAACCTGTAGGAATGCAAGTGTGTTGATAGAGAGATAGAGAAATAAAGGCGGCGGATCTGACTCACTGAAGAGTTGTTTCTGTGCCTCGTGACACATGTGTGTGCATGTTGATCTATGTCTATGCTGTTGTCAGTGGGTGTATGTAGGTTGCTGTATATTTTGCGTAATGAGATGCGCACAGAGGGACTTTTCACAGACAAGACACAGACTTCACACCACACGTTTACCAGATTGTCACCAAAACTGACTTAACACAGGCTTTCACACACTTCTTACAGCAAGTTCACACCTCACCCTGCCGTGAACGTGTTTCTGGCTTTTACTCAAACCTTCTTCTCATCAAAACCTTTTCCTCCCTTCCACTTGTTTCTTCAGCTCCTCAGAAAAGTGCTTACTCAGAATCTGATGCCACACCTCCTCCTCTGCATCGGCACTGTGATGAGAAACAAAACTCTCACACACACGGGGAACGTGTAGTTTGACATTTGTAGTGAATGTTTCCTGTACACCCTGTACAGTATGTGGCCTGAAAGCGCATGGAAGAACCAGATACCAATGATCACACTCTAATCTGTCAGATCAACTACAACAAACTTACAATGTGTATTAATCACTCCAAGTTTCCACTGCCCCTGCCTTCACTAGGAAATCTCTTTGGCCAGCGACTTCACCTCAGTCAGCAGTTAAGAAAACCGCACTCTGACATGAAGTCACCCATAAAGCACTTTGAACACATGAACAAGAGAGCAGACAATAGCTGAAGTGAAGTATAAGGACTCAAAAACTGTGACTAGCTGTGTTTCACTCCTGAGAAGTGTTGACATTTGGACTAAATAAGAGTGTGCTGATAACTGTTCTGAAAGCTCTTTTGGCCAGCTCACCCAGAGCTGCTGCATAATCACCTGATGAGGGAGAGCACCCATCATTTTACATAGTAAAGAATTAGCTACATGTGAAAACCTCCCTTGCAAATTCATTTGATAAAAATCATGAATCATAAAAAAAAACAACTTAATACGTGGAGCTAAAACACACCTTCTAACATCTGTCTTCCCTGGTGAGAAGAAGATGACAAGAAGTTTGTGACATTAAAGAAAAGAAACATGGAAGACCTCTGTAAGTTTATTGGACGGTCAGTGGATCCACCACTTTGGTCCAGACCGAAATATCATAATATCTACAGTAGACTGGCACGAGATGTGGGACAAATATTCATGATTCCCAGATGGAAAATGACATTGATGATCCCTTGACTTTCCCTCTAGTACCACAATGAGGTTCACTTTTTTATTTTTCAGTAGTCTCAACAACTATTGGATGGATTTAAAAGGCGTACAGACATTCATGTTATTTGTCTAATAGAGAGTCATGCTTGTGCTACGGCTCTGTGAGCATTTGTGAACATTTCCCGCAGCTGAATACTGACTATGACTGACTGTAAACGCAGTCACGTCTGGCTGTATTTTAGCTGTGAAGGTAATAATGACGCTGTGTGTGATGTGTGTGCAAAGACAGTGAAATACTTGAAATACTTTGTGGCAACACCACAAACTAAAATGATGATGTTATGAAGTGGCAGTTCGGAGCAGGATATTTTTATTATAATCAAAGAATATGACATTAGTTTGATGTCATGTCATTATGCAGCTACTATTTAGAATTGGTAAGCCTACAATTTATTTGCCTCATAAATACAGAAGCGAGGGAAATAAAATATGTAAGTATTAGTATCGGTATCGGCAATACCAGACTGGGTATTATAGGAATTAAGTGGTATCGCACATCACTATTATTTAATAATTTGGGCCTTTAGGCATGAACCCGCCCTTAGTTATGTGTGAGAGGTCAACTATGTAAAAATGTTCTACTTCAGTCAAGGTAATTTGATACATGACAAAGAAACAAAATGTCAGCAAAGCATCGAATGGATTTTTTTATCTTCATGGTACTGAGCTTTCATTTGCATATTCAAAAAGCGAAAGATTCTCAGCCATGTGGAGGAGTTTGTGCCAGAAGCAGAAATAGAGAGAAGCGCAGCACAGTTGTTTTTGTGGTCACTCGGTCAGTCAAACCACTCTAGCTGTGTGTTTTCCGCCATTTGGTTTGTTGTCACACTTACGATGCTCAGAATGAAGTATACGCCCTAGTTCATTACATTCTCTTGGTTTCACAAACCATCATGAAAAGACTGGGGGGCGCCAATTTCAGAACTCACCTAGGGCTCCAACGCTATCAGGGCCGACCCTGATCAAAACTGTCTGTTGTAAACATCCATCACGGTTTACAGAATAACTTCCTGGTTTAACTCGAGCTACAGTACTTAATGTACATGTCCGCTAACAAGGCGGTAGCTTTGCCAAATATTCATCCAAGGTGAAGCAGCAGATATGGAGGTTGAGGAGATTTGTTTTTTGCCTGCATTCCAGAGTAGTGTAGCAGTAGTAGCCTTCGTCTACTCTTAAATTCATATTTACTCTGTCCATCTTCCTCCGTCTCTGCATCTTCAGTTCCTTCTCTAACAACCTGATTCTCTGACATTAAAAGTCATAGGACAGAGAAGCAACTTACTTGCTGCTGCAACTGTCACAATAAATTGAACAAACTGTCTGATCTTTGGACATTAGTCTCAAAGTCACAGCGCTGGTTGCCATGGAAACCGGCGCTCACAGACTAACCTCATACCTGCTCCAGAAACTAAATAAAAAGTATATATAATAAATATCAACTTTAAAAGTGGGGAATGTGATTCTAATCTAATACAAGTCCTTTTGTCTTATTTCTTTTAACTCCTTGGCAACCTTGTTAATTGAGTCTATGGAGTCTCTTTGCATTTAGTTTGCAGTTTTGTAAATGAGGAAATGCACCTCCGTCACTACTCAATCAATCGATCGAGCTATGGTGTACCCTGTCCTCCTGGGGCACAAACCTTTCGGCTTCTACATTTATGTTGGACTGCGGACCCAATTAAAGCAAGACAGTGCTGCCAGAAAATATGTGACTTGCAAACTCGCAACTGTGTGGGCAGATCTGAAAAGTGGGTGTAGTAATCTCAGCTCTGAAAGAACTATCTGCAATATGAATGCAAATGTACATCTGCAAAAGTTTCAAAATAAAGATGAACGGCCTTTCAAACCACAAGTTTCAACATTTCAATACTTCCCCCGAACATATGCGCACTAGTTTTCAGATCACCATTTAAAAGGTTTCAAAACTTGAAAAACAAACTAACTAATTTGAATCTCTGAATATATATTGGTGAATCACTGCAAAAAGAGTGCTGCAGTTGTGAAGAAGGAAAACTCAAACACAAATTAATGTTTGCAAAGATTTGAATATTTCTCAGGCTATCAAAACATTATGCGAGCCTTCAAAACTTAGTTTCAGCCTCAGGGACCTGAATGGTAGCTACAGTGGTGCTGCTAAGAAACCCTACCTAGCTAATCTGCTTGCATGTTTACTGCCAGCTGACCACCATTGGCTATGAGAACTCTTACAAAGATTGGTGGTTTATCCCGTAATCTAGGCACCGTTATGTTTCCCCAAATTATTTTTTGCTCATTCAATATAGTTAAGCCTGGTATCATCGAAAGTTTTATGAATAACACGCTGATTTCTTAAGTATTCCAACGCATTTTTTGCATTTCACATGTCTTTCACGCCATTTAGACTGCATTGACTTTTATTTTGCAGAAATGGCCATTTTACACCTACTGTCACAGATAAAATCAGCGTGTGTGGGATTTAAATAGCCATGAAAGTCCGAAACTAAGGTGGTGGTCGGGTGGATTGTGAGGGGGTAGATAATGAGTTGGTCCCTGACCCAGGAGATCGGTGTTCGGTTCCCGAGTGAAACAATAATTACACAACATTAGTTTTTAGTTTTTATTTACGTTACGTTACGTTACTACGTTAGCTACATAGCGTTAGCTACTATGTTATGTTAAGTAAGTTACCATGCTACGTTGTTGCTAACGTTAGCTACATAGCGTTAGCTATGTTAAAGTTTAACTAGCTAGCTAGATAATGCTAGCATTGACATCTCCCTGATTACTTTACTGCTAACCTCAACCATCATTAATTAAATATGCATATCATATCAATTAACCTCCTTTGTGTTGATTGGGTCTATCGGGACTGAACAGCGTGAAATGACATGTGAAAACCTTAAAGTGCATTGACATGGCACGCCGAAATGTCCTTAAAAGTGGCGTGCTATTTAAACGCCATTCCATGATATCACGTTAGCTGCATGTTGATTTGGTTGCAGGTTCAGTATTATATAAAATGTTCTTTTTAAAATGTCAATTTACACTAAAGACCACAGATATTGTTTCATTTCTAAAAGTTCTGTCCTCTGTCTATAACATAATTCATCCTAAATTAAAAAAAATAATTAGCTTGCACCACTTGAGCAAATGAACCAGAGGAGCCTACTGCACATGGATGATTTTGTTCAAAAGCCAATCCTACAAAACATGGTGTATCTGTTTATACATCCTCTGGGGCTAAAGATACAAAACAGATGCCACATGAATCAAAATAAAATATTCTTTTAATAGCTCGCTCAGCCAACATGACAGCAAAAAGTCTATCTCATCGTCGTCCAAGTTTCCATTATTGTGAAACACCCCTGGCAAAAAGAGCGCCTCACACAATGGTCCAGAGAACTTCAGGATGTTAACTATCATCCCCTGCTAGGACATGACAAACATGAACAACTTGCTCTGATGGAGAATACAGAAAGTTTATTGAGATTTAATGAAGTCTGTTGGCAGGTGTTTACCAGCATGTACAGTGATGAATTGAGCTTACTGGGCTTGTTAGAGATTGACAAAAGCTGGAATTACTAATAAAGATATTACACACCCACACCTACACACACTGACACATCCTATACATCATTCTTGGTCTTGGGGATCAATTTATGCACTAAAAGCCTCTCAATTTGGAACTTGAATCCGTCCAGTAACGCCCATGATCTCAGTGTACCACTTATGACCCTGGCTGATCCACAGTTGGAAGCTTCAGGGAAATACATTGTTCTGTGGTTTCAGATTCTCTGACAGCAGAGGTCTCATATAATGTTGCACCAACCCTGACTACTCCCCTCCATCAGCAGTTATCGTAAATCATATTCGGTCGGTGAGATTTATAGTGCGCTGTATTGTATCATCAATCAATTTTTGCATATTAGGACATGCAGTTTGGTTTTTCCTTCTGCGAAGGGTTCACTCTGTATATTTTTTCATCCTCATGGTCTAGGTGTCAGCTGTAGGTCCTTGAGACTGGAATGTATAATATTTTTAGGCTTTAGTATACTTGCTGTACATACAAAGAATTGAATTAAAGTCTTGGCCTGGATATTGTTCGGGTTCACATGGAGCCTGACCGTCACACGTTAGAACTCTGCACTGCTTTTATTTACAGACAGAGATTTTTACAAATGAGATAACACTGCACAAGCAATCATACAGGTATGAAACAATTAGGAAATATCAAAAGCATTTAAAGGATAAGGCTGGTGATATTTTCTATGTTTCGTGAATTTTAATGGTTTTTTTTGTCTTATTCTCAAGTATTGTCTGTGATATATCTTCTTTCGCTGTGCCGTAGAGCTCCATTGTTGTCCAAAAACTATTGAAAAATTCCAAAATAAATGTCAATGAGCCACAATGTCGCACTGAGTGACACGATCCTTCATTACCGTGAAAACACAAACTGCAGTTTATTTTGACTCAGCCCCACATGAACCGCCCTGCTGATGTAAATACTGACTAAAGCAGTGGTTTTCAAGCTTTTTCACATCAAGGACCCCTAAACTGACACATATTAGACCACGGACCTACCGTTTCTGATTTTGAATTTTGCTTTTAGAATCAGAAAAAGTTTTTATTGCCAAGTAGGTTAACAAGGAATTATCTTTGGTGACTTTGGTGAAAATGTATAGTTAAAAAAAAGACGAGATGTAAAAAAATTATGGTATGGAATCATGAAGAATATGTTTGTGCAATGATGTGCAACATATTGACAGTCTGTACTGTAAAGGGGTGGGGGTACAAGGGAATGTCTTAAACTATTTGTGTCCGGGATGGGAGGGGTCGCCTCAAAGTCCTGGAGGCCTACGGGTCCTTGAGGGGTGGAAGATTGATTGGTTTAGATTGGTAGAGGTTTTATTACAGAAAGTGTTTGAAACCCATGACCGAAATAGTAATTGTGTTACTTATGGATGGAATTATAGTGAAAAGAAACTATTCCCCTTTTTGGTGGGGACCCCCTGGAACCACCTCAAGGACCCCCAGGGATTAACCCACTGCTAAAATACAAATTTCCTCCTCTTTGAAAATCATTTGTTAAAAAATAGTAAGCGGCTGTTCTAGGAAATTACTGAGCCTTCTTTAAAAATGATGAATGAAATTTGTGAGGTGTTTTTCAGAAACCCCAATGATTTGCTGGTGAGTTAGTCATTACATTACTCATACTCATTACTCATGTTGTGAAGGGGAAAAAAGATCAAACCCACATAACTTTATATGAGATTCGACGGATCACGATATTTCCAAAGACACCAAATATGACAGACTGAATTTTGGGGAAATGTGTATAAAATGATGCACAAGACATGCACAGAACAGAACAAAATTATAAACGTAACACTTTCCCCATTCATCGTGAGCTGAACTCAAAGATCTAAGACTTTCTCTATGTGCACAAAAGGCCTATTTCTCTCAAATATTGTTCACAAATCTGTCAAAATCTGTGTTAGTGAGCACTTCTCCTTTGCCGAGATAATCCATCCAATACCCATGCTGATCAGACAGCATGGGTATTGCACAGGTGTGCCTTAGGCTGGCCACAATAAAAGGCCACTCGAAAATGTGCAGTTCCATCACACAGCACAATACCACAGATGTCGCAAGTTTTGAGGGAGTGTGCAATTGGCATGCTGACTGCAGGAATGTCCACCAGAGCTGTTGCCCGTGAATTGAATGTTCATTTCTCTACCATAAGCAGTCTCCAAAGGCGTTTCAGAGAATTTGGCAGTACATCCAACCAGCCTCACAACCGCATGTTAAGGGGGATGGGGTTGGGGATGTGAAGCTGGAATTCATGCAGCCTTGGATCTTAGCAATAAGTGTGGTGACCAAGATAATAATGAGTGTACAAAAGGTAAGATGGTGCACAATTTCCTGGGTTCATGAAAAGGTAATAGTCCATGGTATTAATTACTAAATATCCCTGAATCACAGAGGTAAATAACAATAATTTAATGGAGAACATTGTTGGATGACTCTTAATACCAATAAAAAAGGTTAGTAACCCCAGAATTTCCCTTCTTGTCTCCACTTATTATAAAAGGATTTATTTTTTGGACATAAAGCCAAACTTTGTTTATTTGTAGTCCCAGGCTATGAAACATATTCTACTATTGCTGTCATGTGGGACCCAAGAACAAACAGAGCTCCAACCCACTGGGCCCTGACCTGTGGCTAAAGGAGCTGGACTCCAGAGGACTGGTGAGTAGAGGGGTCGACAGGGGCTGTGAGACTCTAGAGAGTGTGTGGCTCCGTTCCAGTGTTGGTAGAGAGCAGCATGTTCAGACCTGCTGCCTCATATAACCAGACAGACAGGCAGACAGGCTCAGCTTTATTATCTCCGTCACTGGGCTCAGTTTCTGTGCTGCCATCTAAATACTGCTGAGATCTGTGCCAACGCTGTCACTCATCAGTCAGCAAGCTTGTCAGTCACACACACACACACACACACACACACAGGTACAGCAGTCCCAACTGCTCCTTATGCACAGCATCATTTTAGAATAAAGCAGCCAATCAGTCCAAGACGCCTGAAGAAAGGCTTTGAGATAAATAAGAAAAACATTAAGGACCTTATTTTAAATATTTCATAACATGGGACCTTTAATTACAAACTATAACACTATAAAGATATATATATATATATATATATATATATATATATATACACAACTCAATGCATTAGGTATGTAGACGTGGTCAAGACAACTCGCTGAAGTTGAAAGCGAGCATCAGAATGGGGAAGAAAGGGGATTTAAGTGATCTACTGGGATTTTCACAACCATCTCTAGGTTTACAGAAAAATGGTCCGAAAAAGAGAAAATATCCTGAGTGACAGTTTTGTGGATGAAAATGTCTTGTTATGTCAGAGGTCAGAGGAGGATTTGGTGTGAAAATGAAAGCATGGATCCATCCTGCCTTGTATCAACGGTTCAGGATGCTGGTGGTGGTGTAATGGTGGGGGATATTTTCCTGCCACACTTTGGGCCCCTGAGTACCAACTGAGCTTTTTTAAATGCCACAGCCTACCTGAGTAGGCACCTGCGGTGCTGATCATGTCCATCCCTTTATGACCACAGTGTACCAATCTTCTGGTGGCTACTTCCAGCAGGATAATGCACCGTGTCACAAAGCTCAAATCATCTCAAACTGGTTTCTTGAACATGACAATGAGTTCATTATACTCCAATGGCCTCCACAGTCACCAGATCTCAATCCAATAGAGCATGGGATGTGGTTTAATGGGAGATTTGCATCATGGATGTGCAGCTGACAAATCTGCAGCAATTGAGTGATTCTATCATTTCAATATGGGTCAAAGGTTAGTTACGCACTTCCACAATGGTAGGCAGGTAGCCTATTGTAGTTCCACAGAGTTGCTAGCACACTGCATGTAACAAAATACAGGTACAGAAATATTGAACTTTTCAAAAAAAACTATTATAAGTAGTCAAATTCAATATACACTATATTGACAAAAGTTTAGGGTCGCGTGCCTTTACAAGCGCATGAAGGTTAATGACATCCCATTCTTCATCCGTGTGGTTTAACATTGAGTTGGCCCTTTGCAGCTATAACAGCTTCAACTCTACTGGGAAGGCTGTCCACAAGGTTTAGGAGTGTGTTCATGGGAATTTTTGACCATTTTTCTAGAAGCGCATTTGTGAGGTCAGGCACAGATGTTGGACGAGAAGGCCTCACTCGCAGTCTCCGCTTTAATTCTTCCCAAAGGTGTTCTATCGGGTTGGGGTCAAGACTCTGTGCAGGCCAGTCAAGTCCTCCACACCAAACCTCGCTCATCCATGTCTTTATGGACCTTGCTTTGTGCATTAGTGCGCAGTCGTGTTGGAACAGGAAGGGGCAATCCTCAAACTGAAATTGTCCAAAATGTCTTTGTATGCTGAAGCATTAACAGTTCCTTTCACTGGAACTAAGGGGCCCAACCCCTGAAAAACAACCCCACACTATAATGCCCCTTCCACCAAACTTTAGTCTTGGCACAGTGCAGTCAGGCAAGTACCCTTCTCTTGGAAACCGTCAACCCAGACTCGTCCATCGGATTGGCAGACAGAGAAGCATGATTTGCCAGTCCAGAGAACACATCTCCACTGCTCTAGTGTCCAGTGGTGGGGTGCTTTACAACATTGCATCCGACGCTTTGCATTGCACTTGGTGATGCAAGGTTTGGATGCAGCTGCTCGGCCATGGAAACCCATTCCATGAAGCTCTCTACGCACTGTTGAGCCACAGTTCCCAAAACTGCACACACAAAATGCCTCATATCTCCCTGCCATAAATAAACACAACTCAAAATTGCATTAATTGATGCAATTGATGCACATTCGCATCAAATGGCAAACACTTTTTTCTAGAGCTGACCCTGAATAGTAAAAAATCAGGCGGAGCCTGATTCGACTGTCAATCTCACAGTCAAAGCTTCGCAGCGAAACGAGGATCACGCCATTTTGCTGATATGGGGGTGCTCAACGTCAGATTTTACATAGAATTACCAGTTTTCTGACAATATGTCAATATACTGCCTATTACAATACACGTTTCAACGTTTAATGCTGTAAATAAAAATGATAAAAGAAAAAAACTTGCTAGTGCGTGAATAAATCCAAAATTGTAATCCTAGCCCTGAATCGTCAGTGTGCGTGTGTATTCGTACTGTGTGTGTGAAGATTCACCAGTGTTGTGCCGAGATGTCCGCACCTCACAGGACTTTCGAATAATTTCTCACTGTTGATGAACCACACAAAGAATAATTTAGCATTTTTAAATAGCTGGCTACTTGAAATAGACCCGCGAGGAACCGCGACGTGCATGCAGTCGGCAGCACGGAATGCGCGCAAAACTCTGCACAAGACAAACTCTGCACAAGGTGAATGGCAGGCGAGAGAGAGAGAAAAGCTACTCAAGTTGGGTTGGACTCTCAGTCCAGCTTCTCTCATGGTCAACCTGTGGTTAAGCAATTAGTGTTTACGCATGTGAGAAGTGGTTGTGTGACCTGGTGAATAAGTGTGGCGTTTTGATTGGTTGTGTTTGACAAAGGAAAGCAGGTCACTTCCTGTTAGAATTTTGTGTCTAAAGGCTGAGAAATAGCTTAGGAGTTTGGAGATTTGGCGTGTAGTTTTGCTCTTTGAGTGAGAAGACTCAAAAATCTTGTGACATGAAAAGATTTTGTGTGTAAGAAGTAAAAACAACAAGGCAAGGCAAGTTTATTTGTATAGCACATTTCAAAAACTGTAACCTACCTGCATGAAAGGCATGCAGGTAGGTTACAGTGGGAGGAAGGAGGAGCACCCAGAGATAACCCTATAAAATTCCAACCATCTACATTTTTAAATTCAAATGTCCCTCCCCCTCCACAGGAGGTTGCTGAAACCCCCAAATTCCCTTATAAATACGAAGGACATGATACCTCAGTGGTGTCAATGGTGACTAATGTAACCATGTGTGTGAATACTATAAAGTTTATGGCATAGAGTCTTTTAGGACACTTTTCATCACACATTAAATAGTAATATATTCAGAATATACCAAGTATATTGTGCAACTCAAGGTGTAAAGTTTATCTCTAAGAAGTAATTAGTGTATGCATTTTTGCATGTGTTGTAAAGTGTATAGCATTTTCTTCAGCTGTCTGTTAGTCTGCTAACTGCAGTTCTACACTTTCTGAAAATCTGTAGGAGTTCTGTGATATTTCAGAGAGGTTGTTGGCAACATTTCATGCCCCTGAGTTTATGTAAATGTAGGATACAGAGCTGTTTACTGTTCCGATTTCCAGTATTTGGATAGGTAATTACACACACACACACGCGCGCGCGCACACTCTCTCTCTCTCTCTCTCTCTCTCTCTCTCTCTCTCATACACACACACACACACACACACACACACACACACAGAGTGAGAGAGAGTGATAGAGAGAGAGAGAGAGAGAGAGAGAGAGAGAGTCCTCCCTCCTCCGGTTTCCTGTCAGTGTGTGTGTGTGTGTTTGTGTGTGCGTCTACGTGTGAGTGCTCGGTTCAGCAGTGACTCTCCAGCTGCTGAGCGGAGTGGAGCGCACAGCACAGCGGACACGCCAAACTCATTCCTCCACTGGACTCTCGTTGACTTGACCTTTAATCTGAATGAGACTCTTTGGAGGACGGACACGGAAACATGGAGGGCCCGCGCTGTGTTTTATCTCTACGGGGAGCTGTATCTGTATTTTTCTGTGCTGTGCTCCTGGAGCCCGGGACTGCCGGTGAGTTACGCATATATTTGAACAACTTTAACAACACTCTGTCTGTTCTCTGCAACTCCTCAGGCACTCCTAATGAGAGTCTCAGTGTATTTAAATCTAACTTGGGCTCTGTAGTTGTAAGGAGCCTGGGAAACTTTCCTTCCAGCGAGTTACGCATGGCTCTGCGGAGAGCCAAGAACAGCCAGGCGCAACAGGTGACTCATACAGCGGCAGAGACACCGCTCAGCTATGCGCGTTATGCTGGCTGTAGTTAATGGTGTGGTGTCTTGTTTGAAACAGCACAGGTGTTTTTCCACATAGAGTAAATTATAAAGATCTTCTCCACTCTGAGATAAATTTTCATTGTGAAACACCACGTAGGCTACATGATTACATTTTATTCATGTAGCTGAGGCTTTTATCCAGGTCACAAGCCTCTGGAGCTACTAGGGGTTAAGTGTCTTGCTCAGGGACACAAATTGGTGTATGGGTCACAGTGGGGGATTGAACCTTGGTCTCTCACATCAAAGGCTTGTGTCTTATCTACTTTTCCATCACCACCCGATTCTCTCCTCTAAGTAAAATCTGATCATATTTGAGAACTTCATGGTTTTATTCCATTATTGCCAAGTTATAGGAATATGGTAATACTGATCAGTGCATCAAAAGCTCTTTTCTAACCATGATCCTTTAAAAGTTGTGTTATGAAAACAAGAATAGTATAGGAGACACTCAAGGAGAATTATTCACACTGTCTAATTTATTCTGTGGCTCTGAAGGGTGCTCTCTGAAGTCTAATAAAATTAACCCCGAAAGTGTCATTAAGACTTAAGATTTTTAACAGAAAGCCTGTGTTATGAACTATGGATGTGGAGTTCTAACTAAATATGCTGTTAAGTTCCATTATGGGAAGTGTAGGATCTAGTGGTTTTGGATCCATACTCCAAGTATTAGGGACCAAAGGTCTTGACCTCTGCTGCTTCACTTTCAACCATTCCTTTTTAAACCAGTCACATGTGAGTCCCCCACCTTTATCAAAGTGCAGTGCGAAATTGCAGTAATGCCTCTCACTTGACACTGTCTGTTATCATCAAAAGCACAAACCCAAGACTCCTGCACTGGCCGCACTATTCTAATATAAATACTCCAGATGACTTGTGCATCATTTTATACAAAATGCAGCCTAACATATTTGGCATCTTTCTAAACTTCACTGCACAGTTTGACTTTGTATTGAATGTCCCATCTAGTTTCTCAGTCCCTACATGATCATAGTAAAGTGTTTTCGGGATAATGTCTTTAAGTCTCCTTATAAGTTTGGTGGTAGTCCCACTTTCCCTCCTTTGTGGATTGTAATCCCATGTGTTAACAGTAGCAGTTTAACAGACTTGGCTGCTTTCCATCTGTCATACAGTAACGCCTCCCATTTCTATAAACCACAGAAACTTCCCCGTGCTTGTTGACAGGTGGGTAGATTAAACACAGCATTCTGATGAAAATGGCAAGCAACATTATGCCTCAGTTGCCGTGAACATGAATATCATGTGTTGGCCCCCGCCCTCCTTCCCTTCTCCCCTCTTTATCTTCTCCCCCTCTCTCTGCTGTTGGTTCCTACCCTCCTCCCACGGTGGGGCCTATTTTGAACCTGGAAATCCCACATACCAGAAGGACTGTGTGGTCCCGCTGCAGTGGAAGTGTCACAAATAGACGCGCACGCCAACACACACACATGCACAAGAAGACATACAAACTTCCACCCACATGCCCCCATGTTCCCCACCAATACACATCAACACACACTCCCTGTTATTCTGACTTCTGCAGAGCGCCTCGGCCCGGAGGAAGCCGCTCACCACTCTCCCAACACCGGAGCAGCTTGACATTGTGGTTATCAAAACACCAGGGCCGGACTCTGTTGTTTTTATCTTTTCTTTCTTTGTTTGCTTTCAATTGATGTAGATAACCATCCGCTTTTTGGGCTGTCACAGGAAGGTTCCTTCTTCCTTCCTTTCCAGGGAATCTTCATACTGTCCGGGCAGAGGCCACCATGTGCTTGCACATTTCCCAATCTCTGTGCTTAGCCAAGATAGCGCCGGACACAAGCTATTTTGAAGGTGCCAATCAAAAATCAAGACTGAAAGGGAAACTCTGTCTTTTGGGTGTATAATCTGTATCGTTGAAAAGACATTAGATCTCGGCGATTTGAGCCCCCAGAGAGCTCTTCTCACTTTGCAAAGTAGTTTGTGTGTGTGGATCCTGTTCAGTCCTGCAAAGCCCTGTTTCCTACTGTGTTTACACTGACTCTACTGGGCTTCACTGTGTAGAGGAGGAGAGGAGAGAAGGGGTCACCCACTTTAATCTCACTGAAGTGTCTCCCTTTGATTTTTACCATATTAGTCGACTTCCCCTCGTGCTCTCCCCTCTCGACTCGCTTCGCTGACTCTCTGGGTCAAAAAGAAGACGGAGGGATGGAGGCAGAGGTTGCAGAGGGAGAGAGGGAACCTGAGAAAGTTAAAGGGGGAAGATAAAGACGGGAGGAATGAGAGGATTACAGCCAAGTTGGAGAGAAGTGGATTAAGAGGGAGTTGTAGAGGTGGGAGGATAACTTTCAGAAGCAGAGGGAGAGAGCCGGTCCGCCTGCTGTGGCAGTTATGTAGCCCTGTTCAGCCTCTTGCCAGTTGTCTCCCCTCGTTTTAGTGACAGGACTAGGCTGAAAAGAAGAAGGATTCTTATATTATATTCTCAATTTTTATTTGCTGTGCTGCTTTACTCCAGAGAATTGTCATCAATGTTAATAATTTTCTAGGCTTTGTAGGATTTGGAGGAACCTTAGCTTCGCACAGACATGTGGAATTTTCACATTTTGAAACTCAACCCACTGCTTAGTCCCCGAAAATGTGAAAGTAACAGTGACACGTGCATTGCTCAGGCAGAAGCACCCTCCACGTTTTCAGTAAATCAGACACACACTTGCACCTCTCCAAAACCCCCAAACAGCCGGCACTATATTAACCATATAGTTTGCAGAATTACGAGTGCTGGTATCCATGCCAGCAGCTGCAGCACCAGTATAAGCTACATTAGCTGAATCATTCACTGTTTCAAATACAATTTCTTTTGACAGGAACATCACTCATAGTTTGAAGCTGATTGAGACAATTGGTTTTCATGATTTTAAGAGTCACTGCCTTCATGGTATGCAGATTGTTTCACTTTTTTCCATTCACATTTGAGCAGTTTGGAGCAGTCTTTCCTGTATATGGGTGATAAACTGCAGTTTCCTGTCTGTCCTCACGTCCCCTGTGAGCTCATGGTACAAGGTGCTCTGTTTGTATTTATATGACAGCGAGTTTCAGTGATGATATGCGTAGAAACAGCTAGCCTGACCTTATAAAGCAACTATAAAGTTCACTAAGTAACATGTCTCATTTTCTTTCCAAAAACTGAACTGAACTGTAGAAATTAAATGTTTTTAGCGGGGCTTTGCTGGCCTGGCAGAGTGAGGTTTGTACACTTTGTATAGAATAAACAAGCAAGATCTAATGATCTGTGTTCATTGGAGCGCCTCAGAGGTGCTGGTAATTTGTGATCTTTGGACAGAGCAAGGCAGGCTGTTTCTCCCTGCTGCCACTCTATATGCTAAGTAAAGCAACCATCTCCTGACTTCATATTTACCACACATACATGATGTTGGTTTCAATCTTCTCATGAAACTCTCAGCAAGACAGCAAATAAGTATTTGTTCATTTTGCTTCCTGTCGCATTGTAGAATTCATCATCTATAGCCTAATCATATACCATTTATGTCATTCAACATCATTTTGGGCAGTTTTTTTCATTGTGCTAAAAGAAAAATATCTACAAAATATGACACACGCGTTGCTTAATTTCCATTGTTACATCTTCATCTTAATGTAGACACTTCATACTCTCTGTTCCTAAAACGTGAAACAGGTATTTATCAAGGTTTTTCATTGGTCTGACTGCCTCATGGAAGCAGGTCACACTAGCATGATTTCCTTCTTGCAGCAACAGGAGCACAAAGAAATCTCACATTTCAATTACAGCCCCTTCAGGAGCCATCAAGAGCACGGCTAATGAAAGTCCACACTTTCCTCCTCCACTTTTCTGTGACGCACCGAGGTCACTTGTGTTTTCATACTATAATTCCTACACATGGACTAGCAGCAGGAAAAAGAGCAGCGGTAATAAAAGAGAAAGTCAAAGTGCTTTAGCAGCTGGAACAATGAGCCACATACCACCACAGATCTTTATTTACCCTTTAACTTTCTGCAAAAGCACAATCTGCTGGAACTTCAAAGTAAAGGGTGCAGACTCTATCTAAGATCAACAGTTATTTTATCATAAATCCAGAAAAGTAAATACATTTAGGAGGTGCTTTTCTTTTGCATTGATGCATTTTACCCTTTGAACCATTTGACGCAAAGTTCACCACCCTTAATCAAAACATTGACACATTTGGAATCAGCTGAACCTGTTAGAGTGACAGCAGTTTGTCAATGTGCCAGAAATCTGCCTTTCTTTACAATCAAAAGAAATCCAGTACATGTACATCCATTGTAACAGTACAAACAGGAAATAAAACTTGCTTATGCACCATGGCTTTACATGGTGCTTTAACATCCATAATATATCATCCAACCTCAGATAAAAAAAATCAGGTGTGGTCCACAGTGAACTCATGGACTTCCTGTTTACATCACACTAAGGCATGATGGAAACATTGAAAAATCCTCAAACTATATTGAGCTCAATAAAAGTTAGCTTTTTGTTTGTTTGCTTTACTCGGTCAATGCAGTTTTTCAATGTACTGTTGAACAGAATATCCTGTGGTATTTATATCCCACACTGTCCTCTGTCTTTTCAAATACAGATATTTTCTGTATGTTGGAAACCTGTAGAAATACAGGGTTGCAACACAATTTCAGATAGTGTCAATCTTTTTTTCATAGTGCCCTAGAACAGATACTGTAGAACCAATGACATGCTAATCGAAGCCATTTCTCTAGGTGTCAGACTTATTCTGAAAATAGCAACATATTAAATAGCTTTAGGAACATTTTGGAAAATGCATGTGGTATGAGAAGATGAATATAACTCAAAAGTGTGATGCTGAAGTCAGTATGTGGTTAGCCTAGCTTAGCATAAACTGGAACTGGAAGCAGCGAGAAACAGCTAGCTTGCCCAAGTTCACGCTAATTACAATAACATCTTGTATTTTGCACTTTTGGCACTTAAGGTGGAAAATGGAACTGAGCGTAGTGACACTTAGTGAAGACTTCCCCTTGATCTACTGTGGCTTGGATTGTATTTCATTTGTATTTCACTTTGGACAAAAGCATTCGGTATTTATCCAACGAAGGTTAAAATCAAGGGCAACTGGATTTGGTTGAAGATACTGGAAGACGTTTCGTCCCTCATCCAAAGGACTTCTTCAGTTCTGACTGACTGGCATGGAAACTCAGCTATTTAACCTCAGTGGGGTCGTTATCCCGGGTCATCGATACCGCTGGTTCGTTAGTGTTCCTGGCTGTTGTAACGACAGTCGTTACAGTCGTTAAGACTCTGTCATCTTCTCTGTCTAAAATGTGCACCTGGTGGTCCTCAAACGAGTCTCCTCTGTCCTTCAGATGTAAGTAGACTGCAGAGTCTTGACCTGAGGAGTCAACACAGTCTCACTCCCTACTCGTCAAATGTCTGACGCATGGTCAAGGCCCTTTGTCGTCGCTTTTTAAAGACTTGGGTAGCCCCTTTGCATCAATTATTGACGTTTAGGGATCCACAGTCAAGTTAGCAACGCTTAGCAACAATAAATATGCAATATCCGGTTACACTTTCAAGATAAAACGTAACGTTTCGATACATTGCCATGTTGAAACGCGCATAATTAAAGTCGTGAAACGTTGCAGTTTCGTTACGTTTAGGCACAGAAAGTACTTGGTTGGGTTTAGGCAACAAAACTACTTGGTTAAGGTTAGGAAAAGATCATGGTTTGAGTTAAAATAGCTATGTATGTCAATTAAGACTTAAGTTAACTAACGTTAATGTCAATTTACCTCACTCGCCTAAATAAAAACATTTAATGTTTTGTTTCGCACGGGACACAAACCTGTTCTCCTGCTTCAAGGTCCGGGTTCTGGCCCTCTATCCACCCCAATCACCTCCTTACTTCGTCTTTTCTCTTAAATATCATACTTGCCTTTACCATCAAAAACTGACACAACAGGGCTTCCCTCAATACGTCGAACTATGACGGCAAAGGGATCCCTAGTGCGTCACAAACTGACGATCATGGC